>NC_089588.1:91041862-91339448 GCF_019320115.1 Miscanthus floridulus
CGATCTCCCCTCCTCCTCGCGCCTCCCATCGACGATCGCGAGACCTCGCCCTCGCCCTGTCGACGAAATATAGTCGGCAGTCTACCTAGGTGTATGCCCAAGGTAGTAGATTATCGGCAGACAGATGCGCAAGCTACAAACAAGATGGTGACGCAAGACAGACATGAGGTTTTATCCAGGTTCGGCCGCCGTGAAGGCGTAATACCTACGTCATGCGTCTGATTATATTGTTGTATGTCAATGAGAGATGTTTTTTAGAGGGGTCCCCTGCCCGCCTTATATAGTCCGAGGGGCAAGGTTATAGATCTGGAAACTAATCATAACCAGTTACAATTGTCATAAGTGGCTAGATAAGGATTCCTACTCTAACCGACAAGGATCTTGCTTGATCTCCAAATCTGCCTTGATTCCTTGCGCGGGACTTCGAACAGATTGGTCGGGCCGCGCGTCGTCTTCTAGTGGGCCAGATCCCCTGGTCCGGGCCGGCCCAAGCCTAGCCGTAAGGGTATAGGGGTTAATACCCCCACAGCTAGTCCCCGAGCACCATGTATTATGCTGCGACACGCTGTTCGATCTCCTTCGGCTAATGCGATCCGTCTTCATGTCATCTCCAACTGGTTGAAACATTGACCAATTGAATGTGCCAGTATTCTGGTCAGAACAGAGAGCAGTAGACCACGATTATAGCCGAAGATTCCGGTTGTCCGAAGAATGCATGGTTCTCTAAAGAAAAAAGAAAAAGATTTCTTTCCTGATCAAGTGTGCCCACTTGTATTTCTGAAAAGAAATGTAAGTGACCCTTGTTCGATAGTAGTTATGGCCAACAGTCAGAACGTAGGGGTCGATAAAATAAGCACATTCACCGCAAGGTGAAGTGTGCCCACTTAGTCCCCGAGCCTGGTAGTAGGTGACGTAGGCACGTGGTGCTAGGGTCTAAAAAGAATTTCCACTGAAGTTGAGAATCCAATCGTCGTACAAGCAATACGAGATGCACCGGCAGGTGCATCATACCGATGTAGTCCCCGAACTTGCTGGAAGGCGAGGTATCAGCCTTGTAGCAAGGTCTAAATAAATGCCTCTCAACTGTATGTGAGTACAAATCACATGTAGCTGAGGAGAGCGGTCTCCGAGCATTGTTCGGAGAGTGGTCGGGGCAGTCCCCGAGCATGAGAGTGGTCGGAGCAGTCCCCGAGTACGATGGTGGTCTGGACAGTCCCCGTACACGATGGTGGTCTGGACAGTCCACGAGCACAATGGTGGTCTGGACAGTCCACGAGCACAAAGATAGTCGCAACAGCCCCCAAGAACGAGAAGTGCGGCGAAAAACCATATGCCACTTGTACTATTATTTTTTGTATTTATTTATTTACTTGCTCTGTCAAGTCCAATCTGACACATCTGATCAAAAAAGTAGACGGGTATAGCACGTCATACTGCCTTTTTGTCTTTTCAAGCAAACAGTTGCGTGGCACCTGTAAGTAGGTGCGTCAGCGTGGGCCCTCTCACACTAGCAACGAAGAGGCGCATACACTAGCAACGAAGAGGCGCATACACCGGCAACGAAGAGGCGCATATATTGGCATAGATCTCGAGGCTGTGAAAACAACCGTCTGCGGCGCATGCACACGTCTCCCAAGAATCTCGGGAAGACGAAATGGCGTAACTCTTGAGTTAAATACAGTATAGGATAGGTAAGTTATTTTTTACTGAACCCCATTGCCATTCGCAGCCACAACCATCTTCTTCCTCTCGTCAACCCTAAGACCTCCGAAATCACCACCAATCAATCCTCCGCCATTTCCTCATTCATCAGCAAGGCCAAATTCATGGTGAAAAGTGACGCGCAGAAGAAAGCAGGAGTCATGGCGAAGGAGTGGTGGAAATCGAGAAGCAACGAGCAGACCATTGAAGACCTCGTCACCATTGGAGTACTCCACAACAAGGAGCTCGCAGGATGGCGTGCGCCGGAGGGCGAGGGGTACCCCAATCCACAACCAGGTGAGATTGTGGTGTTCGAAGACTTCTTTAAGCGGGGATTTGGGGTTCCGGTACATCCTTTTCTTCAGGGGCTCCGCCTTTACTACGAGATTGGGATTTGCAATCTGCATCCCAACTTGATCCTCCTTGTCGCCACTTTCATACATCTTTGCGAAGCATATGGCGGCTTCCAGCCCCATTTCGATTTTTTCCGCCATCTTTTCTGTCTGCGGAAGAAAGAAAGCAGCGGTTCGAAGATAGCCGGAGGTGTGTACCTCAACCTCCGTGACGGGATGAAAGCCCAGTACCTGCACTGCCCATGGAACATGTCGCTTGACGACTGGTACAAGAAATGGTTCTACATCCGCGAAGAGCCGAACACGATCAAGCTGTGCGACGTGGGGTTCATTCCGGAGAAGAGGACAAGCTGGTATGAGAAGCCCGAGCACCTGGAATAGATTCCAGAAATATTTGGGATGATCCTGTGGAAAAAACTAGACGGTCCGAGCGTGGTTGGGAGCTTCATTAGCCGACGGATCTAGCCCTGCCAGAGGAGGGTACATCCTGGCTACGAGTATCAAGGTAGCGCAGACCCAACGAGGACGAGGCAGGGGGCGCTTGACAAAAACGAAGTCAGAGCCAGAATTGGAGAGCTATTTAACTTAGCTGATCCAAATTATGTCAGATTAAGCGACATCGAGCACGCTTTCAAGCTCGCCCGACCTCCCCTAAAGGTAACTCATCTTGCCTTGTACCCGTAGTCTTATATTGTGGTAAAAACTTACTGTGTTCACTCCCATTTGTTTCCTAGATTAATGGTCAGGATAGAGCGATAGTGTTTGTGTCGCCACCCCCTAGAGTAGATTGGCCGCAAGGAGCTGACCCAACCACCCAGACTAGCGTCGGGGTCGAGGACGTCGACTGGGCCATGCTCGGAGCTGGAGAGGAGGCAGCGGCCAAAGCTGCTGGTAAGCGGCCGGCGGCCAGCAAGCATCGTCAGGCGATTTTTACTTTATCGGACGATGACGTAGAGGAGGGAGAGGATGCAAACACCTTTCGACTCGTCCCTCGAAAGAGGAGGAGGCAACTGGAGTCGATGGAGCAAGGTGGCTCCTCCGTGCTAGTGGGACCTACATCGCCGACCACTACAGCGTGAAGGACAGGCGGCGGAGGGGTCGAGTACCAAGGCCCAGCGACAGTGCTGGATGTAGAGGGAGACTAGGAGTCACCCGCACAGCACGTGGAGCAAGCACGGCCGAAGAGACGTGCCTTCGCCACATCATTCCGCGCTTCCAACATGTAAGTATTTGTAACCTTGATGTAAGCTAGCAATTTGTATTGGATATGGTTGCCTTCTGAACTTTTCTCGGATGTACTAGTTCAGCGTCCACCAAAAGTCCAGACCAGCTAGCCGGAAGTTTCGTGGCTCCACCAATAAGTTCAGAACAGACTGCCCAGCAGCCGATCACCGAGGAAGCCATAGCAGAAAATCCATCGAGGCCTCAGCAAGGGAGCAGTCAGACAATAGTCCCCGAGCAGGTGGTCGAGGGACCAACTGAGCCGGGCATGAGTGCTCCGAGCACTCGACCTGCTGAGGGCAACACTTCAGCGTCGAGGGTGACGGAGCAGACCGAGAAGCAACAACCGGAGGTGAGAGCACAACCCACATTCACCGACACTGGAGCCCGTGGGAAGGCTTTGGTGATCACAGAAGCTGCTGACGCCGGACCAGCACCGAGACCCGAAGAAGAACCCGAAGAGGACGATATCCAATAGTATAGGCTATAGCTGTGGAAGAAGATGTAGTTGTGTTATTGAAAACTTGGACCTTTTTAGGCAAGCTTGTAATAACGTAACTGTATATCAGCATAAGCTTGTTTTTGTAGAAAACGTATTTAAGCTTGGATATCATGTTGGTGTAACTAAGTGAGAACATGTTAGCGTTCTGTTTAGTTGTACTAGTTTAGTCGACACGTCATCCTGAAAAGTTTGTATGGCCCTAGTTTGTCTTGTGGTCGGAGTGTGAGGTGCATAGCTTGTGCACACATAGACACACACAAGTCAAACCAGAGGGGACCTACCGATCACCCGTAGCGTAGAGAGCGGATCTCATGCACGCGTTGGGAGAAACCGGAGACAGGGCCTGCTCCGAAAACCCGAGAAGGAATGGTGGTTGGTTTTAACTGGTTGAGTTAGAATAACAATAGACTTCGAAGTGACACATTAGAGTGGTCGGAGAAATCATAATAGCTTTATTGAATTAAACCGAAAGTACAAGAGGGGTACATATCTCAGTAGTTAAGCATAGAAATGCCTAAGCTTGTCGATGTACCATGAATTGGGTACGTCTATACCATCCAGGTGAGCTAACCTGTAAGATGTTGGTCGCGTAACCTCCTTGATCATGAAGGGCCCTTCCCATGGGGTTGCGAGTTTGTGAACGCCAGCCTGACTTGTCTTCCACTTCAGGACCAGGTCCCCAACCACGAAGGACCGCTCCTTGACGTTCTTGTTGTAGTACCTGCGCAAAACAGCAAGGTATTTGGCTGTACGCACGCAAGAATCGAGCCGCTTCTCTTCTGCGCTATTCACTTCTAGCTCCCATACTTCATTGGCCTTGTCTTCGTCGAAGTTCTCTACCTGTGCTGATCTGAAGGCTATATCTGCTGGGAGCATTGCCTCAGCACCATAAACCATAAAGTATGGTGATACGCCGGTATTGCGACTGGGCTGGGTTCTGAGGCCCCAGACCACGGCTGGTAACTCTTTGAGCCATCTTCCGGGAGCTTTGTCATTTTCTCTATACATCCTCCTCTTAAGTGCATCCAAGATCATACCATTTGCCCGCTCGACCTGTCCATTAGCTCTAGGGTGCGCCACTGAGACGTATTTTACTACTATGCTCCTTTCATCGCAGAAGTCCCAAAAAGCGTTCCCGGTGAACTGAGTACCCAGATCAGTGATGATGCTGTTGGGTATGCCGAAGTGGTGGATGACCTGGTCGATGAACGCAATAGCCTTTTCTGAAGATGCCTTGACCAGGGGCATGTACTCTATCCACTTGGAAATTTTGTCGATCAGAACGAAGACGCATGTAAATTTCCCAGGGGCCGGTTTGAAAGGCCCGATCATATCCAGTCCCCAGCATGCGAAGGGCCAAGAGGCTGGTATTGTCTAAATCTCGTATGCTGGTATGTGGATTCTCTTGGCGAAGAACTGACAACCTTCACAATGGCGGACTAGCTTCTCTACATCGGCTATGGCTGACGGCCAATAGAGCCCTGCTCGGAAAGCCTTGCCAGCCAGGGTTCTCGAAGCCGCGTGGTTGCCGCAGGAGCCAGAGTGGATTTAGTCCAGGAGATGTTCACCATCCTCCTGGGTTATACACTTCATCAAGATTTCCTCCTTTGCGTTCTTGCGCCACAATTTGCCATCGACTAGCAGATACTGCTTACTGCGACGCATCAGGCGTTCGTTTTCTGTCCGATCGGTGTAACTGCTGCCATCTGTCAGGTACTTGATGAAAGGTACTCTCCAGTCAGGCTCCTTAGTGGTCGGAGGTGGTTCGGTGGTGTTTGACGCCGGAACCATAGCCACCAATAGCTGGTCTAGAGGCTTGTCGACCGCGGGATCTTCTTCTTCGATGGAAGGCGTGAGCAGGTCTTGAACAAATACGCCATGTGGGACTTTGGCTCGGGATGATCCTAACTTTGACAGCGCATCTGCTGCTTGATTTTTGTCCCGGGCCACATGTGTGTACTCGATGCCATAGAACTTGCCTTCCAGCTTTCTAATCGATTTGCAGTATGCATCCATCTTTTCGCTGGTCGTATCCCAGTCCTTGTTGAGTTGGTTGATGACCAGAGCCGAGTCTCCGTAGACATAGAGACGTTTGACACCGAGCTCGACCGCAACGCGTAGACCATGTAGGCATGCTTCGTACTCGGCGGCGTTATTAGACGCCGGGAAATAAATCCTAAGGACGTATCGGAGCTACTCCTTGGATGGTGACACGAAAAGGACTCCTGCTCCTACACCATCGATGTTGAGAGAGCCATCGAAGTACATCTTCCAATACTCGTCGGGCCCCTGAGAGGCAGGTGTGCTTAAGTCTGTCCACTCGACGATGAAATCGACAAGTGCCTAAGACTTGATTGTAGTACGGCTTGTAAATTCCAAGGAGAAAGGGCATAGCTCCATTGCCCATTTGACGATGCGCCCGTTCGCATCCTTGTTGCGAATGATGTCTCCCAGAGGGTACTCGGTCATGACCACCACACGATATCCGTCGAAGTAATGTTTCAACTTTCGGGATGTTATCAGTATGGCGTAGATCAGTTTCTGAATCTATGGGTACCTGATCTTGGATTCATTGAGTACCTCACTGATGAAATAGATTGGTCGCTGTACCTTGTAGACGTGGCCGGGCTCGTCGCGCTCGACCACCATGGCAGTGGAGACCACTCGATTAGTTGCCGCAATGTAAAGCATGAGGGTTTCGTCTTCTCTAGGAGCAGTGAGGACTGGAGGTGATGTAAGGAATTGTTTCAGCTGTGTGAAGGCAGCGTCTGCTTCCTCCGACCACTCAAACTTCTCGGATGCTTTGAGCAGCTTGAAAAACGGTAGTCCTTTTTCGCCTAATCTTGATATGAAACGACTTAGGGCAGCCATGCATTCGGTAAGCTTCTGAACATCCTTCACCTTTTTGGGCGGCTTCATGTCCAAGACTGCTTTTACCTTCTCTGGGTTAGGGCGTATGCCGTCGTGACTGACGATGTTGCCGAGCAATATACCAGATGGAACACCAAAGATACACTTCTTTGGGTTTAATTTCCATTGGAATGTGTTAAGAGCTGCAAAGGTACGTTCAAGGTTGTCAACAAGGGTGTATGCTTCCTTGGTTTTAACAACTACATCGTCAACATAAGCCTCGACGAGGTCGTCTTTTATCTCGTCTTTGAGGCAGGCCTGTATGGCGCGTTGGTAGGTAGCCCCGGCGTTCTTGAGCCCAAACAACATGATCGTGTAGCAGTAAGCGCCGAAAGGGCGTGATGAAGGATGTCTTGATCTGGTCGTCCTTTTTGAGAGCGATCTGGTGATAACCAGAGTAGCAATCGAGAAAGGAAAGAAACTCGCAACCGGCAGTTGAATCTACAACCTCGTCTATGCGAGGTAAGCCGAAGGGGTCTTTAGGGCAGTGTTTGTTGAGATCAGTGTAATCAACGCACATTCTCCATTCATTATTCTTTTTGCGTACAAGAACCGGGTTGGCTAACCACTCCGGATGATACACTTCTTTGATAAATCCGGCTGCCAAAAGCCGTGTAACTTCTACCCTAATAGCCTCCTTTTTGTCGCGAGCGAACCGTCATAGCTTCTGCTTGATAGGTTTGGCCTTGCTGTCGACATTTAAGGAGTGCTCGATCAAGTTTCGAGGTACACCGAGCATGTCAGCGGGTTTCCATGCGAACACACTCACGTTGCTCCTCAAGAACCTGATGAGCGCGTCTTCCTATTTAGTATCCAGGTTGGCCCCGATAAGGGCCATTTTGCTGGGATCACTGTCGACCAGCTGGATCGCTTTGTGCTCTTTGGACTTGATGTTCTTGCGTGGGGCCTGAAGCTCTAGGATCTCTAGGTGGTCAGCTGGGGTCTTCTTAGCGTCGAGCGTGGTCTCGGCCATGCGAATAGAGAGGTCGTGAGCCTCTATTATTTTGAAGCTGTCGTCCTCGCAGGTATAAGCTGCGTATACGTTGCCCCTAAGAGTTAGAACCCCTTTCTCAGTAGGCATCTTGAGCACCAAATACCTATAGTGAGGTATGGCCATGAATTTGGTGAGCGATGGTCGACCAAGGATAGCATGGTAGGTGTCGTCGAAGTCAGCGACCACGAAGCTGACGTAATCGGTGCGGAAGTGGTCCGGGGTACCAAATTGCACAGGTAGCGTGATCTGCCCGAGAGGTGTAGAGCTCTGTCTGGGGAGAACACTCCAGAACTGTGCCTCATATGGCTTGAGATCAGCCTAGGTTATCTTCAGGGCTGGCAAACTATTCTTGAACAGTATATCGATGGAGCTGCTGCCGTCAATCAGCACTCTATCGAACTGAACCTTGTTGATACAAGGATTGAGAACCAGAGGAAAACGTCCTGGCTCAGGTATTGCAACCCATTGGTCCTTTCTGCTGAAGGAGATCTCGCGGTGAGACCAAGGAGGGAGCCGCGGATCGGCGATGAGGTTGTCGGCGTTGGCCACGTTCAAGCAAGCGCGGGCGAGCAGCTTGCGTTCTCGTTTGGTCTCGATGGACACTTTGCCTCCAATGATGGTGTGGACGCGATCGGTTGGCTTGACGTACTTGTGACGGGGATCTACGTCTTCATTGTCGTTGTCCTTGTTACACTGCTCCCCTGCCTTGTTAGGCTTGTCGGATGTATTCGGAGCCTATTGGCGCGTGTAGATAGATTTGAGAACACGACAATTCTCCATGGTATGGTTTGACTTGGGATGGAGCTGGCAGGGTCCTTTCAATGCTTTGGCGTAGTCTTCTTCATAGTTGCGATGTCCGCCACCTTTTTTAACGGTGTTGACCTCACCGTCGTCTTCTCGAGCACGCTTGCCCCTATAATCGTCACGGTGATTACGCCGCTGATTACGCTGGTCACGGTGGTCGCGGGAATCGTTGCGCTAGTTGTGGCGATCAAAATTGTCGTTCCAACCACGGTTGCCGTGGTAGTCATTGTGGTGTGGGGGGTGGTCAGAGCATGGAACCCTTGTTGCTTCTTCGATGATTATCTTTTTAGCATCGTCGGCATCCGCATATTTTTTAGCAGTGGCCAGGAGCGCTGTGACTGATTCAGGTCTCTTGCGGAGGAGCTTGTCCCTTAGGGCATCATGGAAGCGGAGACCAGTGATGAAAGCCTCGATTGCCTCATTGTCGGAGATTGACGGGACCTTGATGCGCATCTCCGAGAAGCATCGGACGTACTCGCGTAGTGGCTCATCTTTGCGATCTCGAATCCGTTGCAGATCATATTTGTTGCCGGGTTGCTCGCAAGTAGCAATGAAGTTGTCGATGAATGCTTGCTTGAGCTCTTGCCAAGAATCAAAGTAGTTCGCCGGCAAGCTGACCAGCCATTGGTGGCCTGCATGGCCGACGGCGACTGGGAAGTAATTAGACATGACGTGTTCATCGGCCATAGCTTATCTGCACGTGGTTTCGTAGAGCATGACCCATAATTCAGGGTTCTCCTTGCCGTCGTACTTCTAAAGATTTTTGAGCTTGAAGTTCTTGGGCCATATGACTTGGCGAAGGTGTGGAGTAAACTGCTTCAAACCCGGAGGGCCATGGGTAGTATCATATTCCATATGGCGATAGCTTTCGTGGGATGCACGATCGTTGGCTCTTTGGTTAATGCGACCGCGCAGATCGCGTTCTCCGAGGTAATGGTGGAGATCGTTATTACGGCGATCCCGATTGCCACCCTGGTTAACCCTGCGACCGCGGTTATCACGACGATTATCGTGGTTGTCTCGGCGGTTGTCGTCCCAGCGGCGGTTGTCGTCCCGACCACCATCATGACCACCGTTTCTGCCTTGACGGTTGTCTGATGGGTCGTTGTTGCACGAGCCACGTTGGTTGGGTGGCTGTGAACGACTTGAGTACTGGCGGCTGTGACTTGATTCGACTGAGACGGATGGAGCCTGGGCTTGATTTACAATCTCTGCGGTCTGGGCCATAGCAGCCATTAGGTAAGCTTGTATATCATCACGAACTGCCTGGGTTTCCGGGGTATTGGGTAGTCGTTGCATTGTTGCCATAGCAACAGCTACGTTGGCGCTTGGAGTCCTGAAGACCTACTTGTCCCCCACCCTGTCAAAGGCATTGTTAAGGTCGCGTGGCTGGACCCTTATGCGTCGTGCCTCCTCTTCTGCCTCGGCTTTGATTTGTCGGCGATTAAACCGGTCAATATTGTGTGCTTCGCGTGCTAGCCTTTCTTGTTCTGTTTCGCCAACTGCCGGTGGTTCGTCATTACTGACAACATTGATCAAGTCTCCTCGCCTTGGTGGGAAGGATGAGAATCGTGGGAACCCCGGGACATGGTCTGGGATATCCAGATCATATTCAACGCCTTCATTGTCATGATGCTGGAGCTCAGTGTGGACGGAGCCATTAGATGCGATGCCGGACGAGGAGCTTGAGCCACCCTCCTGAACTGTGTGGACCGATCCTTCTTGACAATCCTCAATCCGGACCATGTTGATGAAGTTGCGTAGGCCGTAGGGCTAGGCCTGGTAGTTCTCCATCGAGGCTTCATACTCGAAGAGCCAGAGTCCCGTCGCGGGGGCTGGCCGGCGACGAACGGAGCACCCTTCAGGAGTAGATGTGACCACAAAATCCGTACCAAGTCGTGCAGGACGACTGGCCCGAGCTGGTCGGGTAGATCTGTTGTGGGTAGTGGTTACCTGCTCATTAGGTTGACTTTGAATCGAACTTATCAGAGCTAGGGTTTCAGCAAGTTTGGTGCCGACCCGATCGATGGAGTCGAGCAGGTCGGTGTTGTCGATCTGCCTCCCTTTGTAGCGAGGAAGCGGGCGACGGGTTGTCGGCGTGGCTGAAGACGATGTTGCCGTGGCCGGAGCTGGATCCACCGTGGTCGGAGCCATAGCCGATGCAGGTGAAGCAGTGGTCGATGCAGATTGAATCCGCGCCTCATCCGTGGTCATGGCGATGAAGTCGTCGGAGCCAGTGGTCCAGGTGATCTGGCCGATGGTGAACGTGAGGCCGTTTGGCGTAGCCATGGAACCGAGGATGATGACCATCTTGTTCGCCTGGAGAGCTGTATGCACACCCCCTACCTAGAGCACCACTGTCGACGAAATATGGTCGGCAGTCTACCTAGAGGTATGCCCAAGGTAGTAGATTATCGGCAGACAGATGCGCAAGCTACAAACAAGATGGTGACGCAAGACAGACACGAGGTTTTATCCAGGTTCGGCCGCCGTGAAGGCGTAATACCTACGTCTTGCGTCTGATTGTATTGTTGTATGTCAATGAGAGATGTTTTTTAGAGGGGTCCCCTGCCCGCCTTATATAGTCCGGGGGCAGGGTTACAGATCTGGAAACTAATCCTAACCAGTTACAATTGCCATAGGTGGCCAGATAAGGATTCCTACTCTAACCGACCAGGATCTTGCTTGATCTCCAAATCTACCTTGATTCCTTGCGCGGGACTTCGAACAGATTGGCCGGGCCGCGCATCGTCTTCTAGTGGGCCAGATCCCCTGGTCCGGGCCGGCCCAAGCCTAGCCGTAAGGGTATAGGGGTTAATACCCCCACACGCCCTCTCCCTCGCTCTGCCATCGCTAGCAACATCGCCTCCTGCTCGCGCCGGAGTTGCTCCGGCGACCCAACACCTACGGACGCCACCGCCTCCACAAATGCCCGTTGCCGCCCCGATGCGCCGCCACAGGATCATCAGGTGTGCCAATCCCTTCCTGCTGTGCGAAACCGAGCACCGAACCCTAACTGATCCTCAGGTGTGCCTTTCACATGGTTGCAGGCTAGGAAGACATGAATACGCAAATAAGGTAAATGTCATTTCCTTACTTCTTTCGGTTTCTAATTCCTATATGACTTTAGAGAAAAAGCATTAGTACTCAGGGTTGATGGTCTGGTTGGCATGAAGAAAAAAAACTTTAGAACATTACTGATGTAGTGTCAAAACCTGAAATAGTTTTTTACATTGGTTATTTAGCGTCTTTTTTTGCTAAGAAATGTGATATATCACATTAAACAGTCCATTGGCTTTACAGCTGCAAGCCTGGTGTTCACCAACATTTGGTCCAATCATTATGACTCTATGATGTTTCTAGGTATGACTACTACGAAATTTCAATGAATCGAGCTCTCTTTCTATTTGTGAATGGAGATGGCCATGCTGTTGCTTCTATTTCGATCTGATCAGGTTTGGTCTGAACACTAATTCCTCTATTTTGATAATTCTTCTTTTTCTGTAAGATTTGATTATCTTGATAATTTCTCTTTTTCTGCAAGATTTGTTGGTGCATAGTTTTCTCATATAATCTGTCTGATAGTCCTCATCATTACTAAGAATATGTTGCTCTTTGGTACAAGTAGTAAGACATAATGGTGAAAAAGATCCAAAATGTACATATGATGTAATCCTTTGTTTCTTGACCTATGAGATTAATTCCCCAGCCATGTTGCTTTAGCAAAGTTGTTGCATAGTATAATGCTTTGGAACTATGGCTACTTCCTACTGAAAGCACAATGATGACAGCTTTGGTGTTTCAATTCCCCAAGGGCATCTAGGCTTGGTCTGTGACCTGATGCCTTCTATAATATTTATTTTATACTATTTTTTGTGCCATTGTTAACGTGCTCCTAGATTAGCTGCATCTTTTGCTTTGCTGTGTACAGAGGACCTGTATTTCATGTGAAGGTTTATCAGTTCTTTTATTTTCTTTATATAACCTGACATGTCTGGTATCTTCTTTGAGCTTCAAGAGTAATTATCAGTATGTAGTGTAGCTAACTTTTTCTGCCACTGCTGTTTGTTTGATAATAAGTCTCCATTTGCAGGTAACTGTATTTGAGCAAATTAATGACAATTAGAGGGGCATCAGGTGCCATTGCTCGCCTTATACTTGATTAGGTCTGCATTTTCACTTCCCTCCCCTTGCAACCCGAATGACAGATTTATAGCCATGAACTTTGCTTCCATGTCCTGTAATTTATTCGTGTCTATAACTGTTGCTTTAGTGGGACATGAGCTGTTGTATTTTTATGGCAACAACTTGGACATCAACTGTTGTATTCAGTCAAAAGTTCGACCGCCCTTCCACTACTTATAGTCGCTGAAAACCACGTCAGAAATCACTTCTGTTGCCAGCAAGCCAGATGTCGCATCGATTCTCTGCAGGCTATCACAGTCCTTGGTGAACGTTCGTAGTGAGCTATTGTCTTTTCTTGAAGATCCAGTCTTGGACAGTGCCATACTTCCCAAACAAAAGTAGACTTTGGCCAAGAGAGCACATGCAGCTTGTGTTTAGTCTCAAACACCCATGTAATCTTGATGATATTATGTTATTACTGCAACTTTGCAAAATCATATTATGACAATAAAATGTGTTGTATGAAAGATTAGGCCGTGGATGATGCCTAATTTAAAGGCATTGGAAAAGTAAAGGGGGACCATTCTGCACACCAATTTTAAAATGGAATTTGAGTTTGATCAGTTTTATCAGTTGCCGAACATTTAATTAGTTTTATCAGGTGCTGAACATGGAGTTTGGTCAGAACTATTTGGTGTCTACAGTTATTTTTGTAGCATCTGATAATTAGCACAAGAACATGAATTAATTTAGTTGGCAACTATACATGTTATCTTCACAACAATCATTTGGAGTGAACCTTCAGTCGGCACAATGGAAAGATCTGAGTTTTTCAAATAGACTTCGACATGCCAGTTGTTTTTCAAATACCTTCAGTGTGCATTTCATTTTGGGCCACTTTTCTGATATATAGTTTTTTCCCCTACTGATTTAGCATACCAGTTTACCTCTCATAGTTTTGATGTGGTATATCAAATGCAGGTGCGCAAAAGACCTGTTAGTAAAAAGGAAATATTAAAGAAAGAAAAATATATCAAACAGATTCAATTTTTATTTTTCTTTTGCTGGTGGCTACCATGCTCCTATGCTTCATTTCTTTATCTCTTGATTTTGATATATACATCGATTGGAGAAAATCAGAATACTCATTATGCGGCATTGTGTGGTGCCATCAGTTTCTCCAATTTCACCCTTATCGTGCGATCTGTATGTTTGTAGTACAATAGTTTAGCTGTCCCGTAGCAACGCAGGAGCACGAACCTATATTCAATTTAACTACTCTAGGGTATTAAATATACATAATGTAGAAAGGGATCCTTTCGTGATTTATGTCTGCTGTTGGCTAGCATTCCTCATTTCTTGTCTAAATAATAGGTCTATAGCCATGTAAGATTTGCATCTCTGTTAAGATCATTCTCATCCTGTAAACAAATCATGTGAAATAAGTCCTAATTATTCAAACAAATATATCTCTCTCTTAAAAGAATAATCGTTGTTCTATGGTCTAATTCTTACTTTTCTTTTAATTTTCTTCAACGTGCAAATATTTGAATTCCATGGCATAGTTTCAGTTGCGGTTTTCCTCCACTTTTGTAGTGACCTTAATGAAACCGATAGAGGATTTATTATTTTCTTTTAGAAATGATAGAGGATTTAGGTGAGGGAGAGAAGGGCCAACACGAAGACAGGGATGTGTTCTGTATGCACGAAGGACTCTCAAAGGCCCTAAGAAGCTCACGTTGCAACGCACGGAAGGTCTGTACAATAGAGTTGGTGACCTTGCAACGCCGTCCTCTGTTAATTTCACGAACTTTGGTTTTTGGATTAAATGTCATTTTAATGTTGGTATTTAATTCACAGTATTGTTATCTTATTGTGCGATCCGTGTGTTTTTAGTACAAAAGTTTAGTTGTCCCGTAGCAACGCACGGTCATGAACCTAGTATATCTATATTTATATATATATTAATAATTTCCCTATATTAATATATATGTCAATTATATTAATAAAATAAAATAAAATATCAGAGTTGACTACTGAGAGTGAAATTTAGGTCCTATTTGACACAGCTCAGCTTCATCATTGAAGCTATTTTTTTAACAGCTTCACGAGTGGTTTTCTCGGTGAAGCGGAGATTTGTTTAGAAAACTGATTGGCAAAACAGTTTCACTAGCAGCTTAATACATGGCTGAGAGAGGGAAACGAGGGAGAGATCTGTGAAAAACTACTTTTGTTAGCTTCATCTCTCTTCATTTCTTTGTGAGAGCATAGAAAAGGACCTTCACCCATGAAATTGTTTTGAAAAAAGGTATTTGGCAAAAAAAACTCATGAAGTGATTGGTGAAACTGTGTCAATCAGGGTTTTATTCTATCGCTACCACGAGTAAAGTATTGTTGTCATATATCTTTAGCTCTCTAGACTATGTTCATACTCCCTTTATTTCAAATTATAAGATGTGGATGAAGAATGAAAGGAAATGAATTGAACGTACTGCTCCTCGATCGCACCAATTAACACGGGCTTGTTCAGGTAGCCTAAATAGTGAGGGATGAGAGTGGATTACCCTAAAAATGCTTATATTTATTGGGAAAAAATAACTGCTACATTTCATGGACATTGTTTAATTCCTTAGTTTGTTAAAAGTTAAGGACGCGTTTGCTTCGCATCCACACCTTGCCGCATCACGCCGAACCTTCCACGCCCTATTTTTGGCTCACGTTTGGTTCGCTGCATGAGTTGCGGCATGCCGCGGCCTCGCCGTCACTCGCCAGTTTATTTTTCACGCCAAAACGCACCGTAAGCGTGGCGAACGAATTTGGCACCGAAGTTTTGGCATGGCCGCAGATTAGTTGCAGCATGGAGCGGCTGTAAACCAAACGCGCCCTAAACTATCCTAAATGTGACAAAGGTTAAAAACCAATAATGTTGATGATGTCAAATGAGAAATATTAGATCTCTTACTATCTCCATTCTCAAAAGAAAGTCATTCTAATTCTATCCTAAGTCAAACACTTTTTCAGTTCAACTAAGATTACACAAAAAACAATATTTACGATGGCAATTTTAGTAGTTACTTCTTTGACGTGATAAATGTTAATTCTCTATCACTCTGATCAAACTTGAAATAACTGAACTTATGACAAACTCAATATTTCGAAACAGATTGAGTATATTATTTTATATTACTTAAAATGTATCTATCTACCCTACTAATTCATCATCTTTTTTTTTGAAACCCACCCCAAAAAACGTCCCCCGTTGAGAAGCCCACCATCCATTCATCCAGAAAAGTATACACAGAAAAACAACACCTTTAAAATCTACGGTCCAGATTTATTCTCGGCTTTCTCTCTTCTTGTTCACTCAAATCAGAAGATAGCGTGTGTCATCATCCCTCCTCACCAATCCTCATCATCCCGCACCCAGCGAACAGCAGCCGGCACGAGAATCACGCGCGCGACTTCTGCGAGGGACCAACGCGCTCGATCCCCGGGCCACCATCTCCATGCCGCGTGCGCTCGCAGTCGTGGCCGTGCGCGCCAGGCGGATGCCCCCGCCATCGTCCTTCCATCCGGCGGCTAGAGGTTGCGCTCCCTGCCTGACTCCATCTTTCTGCATGATACCAGCCTGAAGTGCTAGATAGATCTCTAATCCCAAACTGGGCCCAACGACCCAGTTGGGCCTTTGATCCGTGCCCTGGTCGAGGGCGCCCAGCGCACTATGGCTGGAGGGCCCCTGTCACACTGTGCAATAAATAGAGGTGGGGGATCGACGGCTCTACGCACGAGGTTCGCTTGAGCTACAGTTCCCCACCGAAATCCCTAATCCGATCTAGAGGGGCACAGTCAGTGATAGGAAGCCACCAGCCGTGCTGCCACCGCCTCTGCATCTACACCGAGGGACTGCTACGTCGCCGGGCTGCCCTGCAACCGCTACTGCGCCGCCGCACTTCGACTCGACACCGCCAACGGGTTATCGCCAAGCACTGCGATGGCGGGGCCATCTTCATCTAAGGCGGTCGAAGGTTTGCACCCTTCACCCCTCTCTTTCTCTCGTTCTATCTACTGCTACTGCACTAGTAGATGTTCTAGGACTCACGGTTTTATTCAATAGCAAGTAGACATGCTAGTTCTATGCCTAGAGATCCTGCTTAATGTCTAACAATGGTACCAGAGCCTAACTAGGTGTAGATCTAGCCTATTGGAATCCTCTGTCTAGATGTAGATCTATCAGGGGTAAGAAACAGAGTAGATCCGTTCGGATCTGAGAAAAAAAAGAGGGTCACCGAACCCTAACCCTAATCGGGTGAAGAACAAAGAAAAGAAAGGGTCTCGAGCCAAAACCTAACCCGCGAATCATTCACGGGGAAGAACAACAGTGAGCAAAACCCTAACCCTAACCAAACCCTAATCCCTAAATTGGACAAATCCGAGAAGAGAAGAAAAGAAAAACAAAGACAGGAGAGGGAAAGGGGAAGAGGGTAAGGGGCTTATCTCATAGATCTTGAATCAAAACTGAAAGAAAAAATCGAATCGGGAAAAGAAACCCTAACCCTAGAAAGAGAAAGGGGACGGTAGAGAAGGGGCTTCCTACCTAGGGCCCAGCCGTCCTGTCTTCATCACCGGCCATCTCCATGGCCGGCGCGCGGGATGAACCAGAGGCGCCGACCGGGCAAGTCACGCCACCGCGTGGCTCCGCCTCGGGCTCAGGTGTCAAGGGCACCGCAGCGCAGCCCTTCAACGATGGTGCGCTCACCCTCCGGTGGACGCACGCACCGGCGAAGGGGCGCGAGGCGGCGCCGCCACTTCCTCCGGCCACCATGGCTGCTGCGCTGCTCCTTCTCTCTACGACGCTGAGGAGGAAAGAGAAAGGAAGCGAAGAAAATGAGATAGGGTTTCGGGGAGGCCACCGCGCCGGGATTTTGTTCGGCCGATGCGCAAACTCGGCCGTCGGATGAAAGCGGACGCCTCAGATTGCTTGGGCCGGAGGCCGGCCCAAGCGGGTGTGCACGGTCGTGTGGCTTTGCCGGCCCAGGCCTAGGTTGCAGCCTGGGTGCGGGCAGCGCGCGCGCAAACAGAGTGGGCTGGGCCGTTTTGCCGGCTAGGCTGAAGAACAATGTTCATTTTGAATCAATTTTTTGTTTTTCTTTATCCAGTAAATATTTATTTCCTAGAAAATGGATAAATGGCTTAAAGTAAATAGAGAAAGAGAATTTTCCTGTGGGTAAAATTCATTAAATTGAATTATTTTTTCTGCTGCAATGTTAAAGTTAATGATCTTCTAATTAAATTCGAACCAACGGGAGAATTTAATTTGAAGAGTAGTCAATTTTCATCAGTAAATTATAATATTGTTATTTTTCCGACCAATGTTGATAATAGCAATATTATAATGTTCCATACATTAATTCTATTTCTGCCCAATGGTGATGTAGAATTAGTGTATAAGAACAATTGTATATTTTAATTTTGACCAACGTTGGAACTAAGGCATGCAATTGTTGTTATTATTTATGTTCTCGCTCTATATGAATTGTGTTTTCAGGCAGATACAACTTGATGGGTTGTATCAAAGAGATCCCCACTCTCAAAGATGACAACTACACGAAGTGGAAGAAAAAGATTGACCTGGCCTTCATCTTGGCTGAGGTGGACCGGGTAGTCACCTTACCGTGTCCCACTGAGTCTGTGGCACCGGTGAGGAAGACAAACGAGGCTGATGCCGCTTGGGCAACTAGAGAGGGATTTTGCATCCCAAAAGATGTCCTATGACCTTGAGCATAGGAAGTGGGTCACTGCCAACAAGAAATATTTGGCTGTGATAAAGAACACGATTGAGCCTGCAATTGTGGGCTCAATCCCAAAGTATGACACGACCACCGAGTACCTCGATAGAATAAAGAGTCAGTTTACTGGCTCTTCAAAGACATATGCTACCCAACTAATAAAGCAGCTGGTGACAGAGAGGTACTCTAAAAATGGTGGCATAAGAGAGCACATACTAAGGATGAGCAATTTGGCATCCAAGCTAAAACCAATGGATCTGGCTCTCAAGGAAGAGTTCCTTATCCATCTGATTTTTGCTTCCTTGCCAAAGGAATTTGACACTTTTGTTGTCAACTACAACATATAGCCCGAGAAGTGTGACTTAGAGAGGCTCATGGCTATGTGTGTGCTAGAGGAGGAGAGAATAAAAGCTACCAATGGTGGCACTATCAATTATGTGAAAGACAACAAGAAAAAGAATAATAATGCTAACTCCTCCTCAAAGTCAAAGGGAAAGGGTCCCATGCTACATCAGCCTCAGCAGAATAAGTTCATAGTAGAGAAAGACCAGTGTCTCTATTGCAAGAAGACGGGACATTATAAGAAAGATTGTCATGATTACTTAAAGATGATCATGGCAAAGAAAGGTGAGAACATTATTACGTTCATAAATGAATCCCTATATGTACAGTATTCGAAATCTACTTGGTGGATTGACTCAGGTGCAACTGTTCATGTTGCTAATTCCTTACAGAGATTCCATTCGACGAGGACTACGCAAAGAAGAGAAAGACACGTTAAAGTTGCAAATGGAGTCCAAGCAGATGTTGAAGCCGTTGGCGATCTTTCTCTTGAGCTTGCTGATGGCTTCACACTTTTACTTAGAGATGTACTTTATGTTCCCTCTTTACAGAGAAACTTGATTAGTGTTTCATGCTTGGACAATGATGGATATGATTGTCATTTTGGAAATGGCAAATGTAAGAGAACATTTAATAATGCATGTGTTGGTCTTGCTATCTTACAAAATGAGCTTTATTTGTTATCACTACGTGATGATGTGAATGTTGTATGCGATGATGGGAACATTGCGTGCGACAATGAGAATGTATCCTTGTCTGCGGATGTAAACAAAAAATGAAAGAGAGCTCATGATGCGTCGTCGAAATTATGGCACTGTCGTTTAGGCCATATTTCGAGGGAGAGAATAGAAAGACTAGTTAAGAATGATATTCTTCCTCCATTAGAGTTCTCAGATTTAGAACAATGTAGAGAATGCATAAAAGGAAAGTATGTAAAGAAAATTAAGAAAGATGCCAAATGCAGCGCAGGAATTTTACAGATTATTCACACAGACATCTGTGGTCCGTTTCCTATAAAGAGTGTGGATGGTTATGATTCGTTCATAACATTCATAGATGATTACTCCCGTTATGGCTACATTTATCCAATCAAAGACAGAACAGAAGCATTGGATAAATTTAAGATATTTAAGGCAGAAGTTGAAAACCAACACAATTTAAAGATTAAGATAGTCAGGTCTGACCGTGGGGGGGAGTACTACGGTCGGCATACCCCATATGGCCATGATCCTGGACCTTTTGCAAGGTTCTTACAGGAGAATGGCATAGTAGCCCAGTATTCTACACCGTGTGAACCTCAGCAAAATGGAGTAGCTAAAAGACGCAATCGTACCCTGATGGATATGGTGCGTAGTATGATAAGTTACTCTACCTTACCGTTGAGCCCGTGGATGGAGGCGTTAAAAACCATCAATCATATTCTCAATAGAGTACCAAGTAAGTCGGTGCCCAAAACACCATATGAGTTGTGGACAGGAAGAGTACCCTCACTAAACCACTTACGTGTGTGGGGGAGTCCTGCTGAGGCTAAAGTATTTAACCCAAACATTAGGAAGCTAGATCCCAAAATAGTAAGTTGCCATTTCATTGGCTACCTAGAAAAGTCAAAAGGTTTTCGTTTCTACCGTCCAGACAGATATACAAAGTTTGTGGAAACGAGACATGCTGTCTTCCTAGAGGATGAAATGATGAGGGGGAGCATGGTAGCTTGAGAAATTGACCTTGAAGAGAAGCGGGTGTATGCTCCCACTCCGATGATTCATGAGCCATTTTTCTCAATACCTGCTGTCACTGCACCGATAGTGCAAGATATTGTGGTGCCAGCACCTGTTGTTATTCCGCCTATGGCAACAATGAATGATGATGAGGAACCTGTTCTTTAGGATCCTGTAGAACCTATTGCCACACATGAGGGAAGCAACAATAGCGTCAAACAGAAGATGTGCCAACTGTGGAGGCCCCTAGAAGGTCTAAAAGAGTTAGAAAATCAGCTATTCCTGCTGACTATGAAGTATACAACACTGAGGAATTTCAAATGGAGGATGATCCCACCTCATTTGAAGAAGCCATGAGAAGTGATCATTCATCAAAGTAGCTTGAGGCCATGGAAGATGAAATGGAATCTATGAATGTCAATAATATTTGGGACTTGGAAATAATTCCTAAAGGAGCCAAAACAGTAGGCTGTAAATGGGTCTACAAAACAAAACTTGACTCTCAAGGGAATATAGAGAGATATAAAACGTGACTTGTGGCAAAAGGCTTTACGCAAAGAGAAGGGATTGATTACAATGAGACCTTTTCTTCAGTCTCATGTAAGGATTCCTTCAGAATCATAATGGCATTAGTGGCACATTACGATTTAGAATTACATCAGATGGATGTAAAGACGACATTTCTCAACGGGGACTTGGAGGAAAATGTTTACATGGCACAACCGAAAGGTTTTGTCTTGGAAGGAAAAGAACGAATGGGATGTCGCTTAAAGAAATCCATTTATGGATTAAAACAAGCTTCAAGACAGTGGCACTTGAAGTTTGATCAGACAATAAGGAATTTTGGGTTTAAAGAGAATGTAGATGACAATTGTGTCTATGCAAAGTTTAAGAATGGGAAGTTTATCTTCCTTGTCCTGTATGTGGATGATATCTTACTTGCTAATAGTGATGTCAGTCTACTATTGGAGACAAAGAAGTTTTTGTCCTCAAAATTTGATATGAAAGATCTTGGTGAAGCTTCGTTCGTTCTAGGGATCGAGATTCACCAAGATAGAAGTAAAGGGGTATTAGGACTATCACAAAAGGCATACATAGAAAGGATCTTAAAGAAATTTAGTATGCACAAATGTAGTCCCTCACCTGCTCCTATAGTCAAGGGCGACAGATATGGGGATTTTCAATGCCCCAGGAACCAATATGAGATCAATCAAATGAAAGCGGTTCCATATGCTTCAGCTGTTAGAAGCTTGCAATATGCTCAAGTATGTATGCGCCCTGACTTGGCATTTATTACCGGGTTACTTGGCAGATTCCAGAGCAATCCTGGAACAGAACACTAGAAATTAGTAAAGAAAGTCTTGCGTTATTTGCATGGAACGAAATGCCTCATGATGACGTATAGAAGATCTGATTCACTCCATATAGTGGGATATTCAGATTCTGATTATGCGGGAGATGATAGAAAATCCACGTCTGGATATGTATTCACTCTCGCAGGGGGAGCTATTTCATGGAAAAGCTCAAAGAAAACCGTCACTACATCGTCCACAATGTATGCCGAGTTTGTAGCGTGTTATGAGGCAATGGGGCAGGTGAACTGGCTAAAGAAGTTCATACCTGGTTTAAAGGTGGTTGATGACATCTATAGACCACTTAAGTTATACTGCGATAATAATCCAGTAGTACAATATGCTCACAACAATAAGTCAAGTGGTGTTGCCAAACACATTGACATAAAGTATTATGTTGTGAAAGATAAAGTCCGGGATCATGTCATAAGTCTTGAGCATATAAGTACCGAAAAGATGCTCGCGGATCCGCTTACAAAAGGCTTACCACCCAACGTGTTCAGAGAACATGTAGCCGACATGGGTTTAAGGGAAAGTCTATAATTCCTAGACAAAAGAAGGCCCAAAGTTAAGTATCTATTTCAGAACAGAGTGGTGTATTGTATCCGTTAAATCTATCGGCAATTGACCGTGACGATGAAACATCCCCTATGCGCTAATCTGTAATGGAATGAACAAAAGTAAATAATATGAAATTGAAAGATGGTAGGAGATCAAGGGGAAGATTGTTAGATTGATCTCTAATCCCAAACTGGGCCCAACTTCCCAGTTGGGCCTTTGATCCGCGCCCTGATCGGGGGCGCCCAGCCCATTATGGCTAAATAGAGGTGGGGGCCGGCGGCTCTACGCATGAGGTTCGCCTGAGCTATAGTTCCCCACCGAAATCCCTAATCCGATCTAGAGGGGCGCAGCCAGTGACGAAAAGCCACCAGCCGCGCCGCAACCGCCTTTGCATCTACACAGAGGGATTGCTATGTTGCCGGGCTGCCCTGCACTGCACCGCCGCACTTCGACTCGACACCGCCAACGGGTTATCGCCAAGCACCGCTATGGCGAGCCCATCTTTATCTAAGGTGGCCGAAGGTTTTCACCCGTCACCCCTCTCTTTCTCTCGTTCTATCTACTGCTACTGCACTAGTAGATGTTATAGGACTTATGGTTTTATTCAATAGCAAGTAGACATGCTAGTTCTATGCCTAGAGATCCTGCTTAATGTCTAACATGAAGGACAGAACGGGTGTGCGGGCGGGGATCAGTCGGCAGCTGGCGGCCGAGCAGGTGCGTGCGTATGTGTTTCTGCTGTTGCCGCTGGTTTAGGTCTACCAATAAATGATTCCCTGTTCATCGTGTACTAAATGATTCAAGAGCGTATGCTGTACCTTGCCTTGAGGTTTAACTCAACGTTGCCTTCAAGATTCCCTGTTGAGCTTATGCAATGGTTATGTCTGATGAAAGTGTTGGTCGCTTGCAGTATGATGTTCAAATCACTGTAAACTGATTTAATATTGCCACTGCAACTGCAGTCATGCAACCAGAACCACCTGGCAGAAAATCTCAAAATTATGTTCATACCCGTGCGTTGCTACGGGACAACTAAACTTTTATACTAAAAACACACGGATCACACGATAAGATAACAATACTGTGAAATTAAATACCAATGTTAAAGTGACATTTAATCCAAAAAGCAACGTTTGTGAAATTAACAGTCACGGAGAACACGGTGTCGCAGGCTCACAAACTATACTGTATAGACCTTTCCGTGATGCGGCTAAAATAATGTTTTATATCGGCAAGAAGAAATCATCATTGCAACAAACACTATGCCATTAGCTTAATAATCAGAATACAAATATTCTACAAGAATAACCATAGCGCCAAGTATTCAAATAGAAAAGAAACAGAATACGTCTAATTGCCGAAGATGCATTGATCTTTGCCTATGCTAACCTCTTATACTGGCTTGTGTTTTGCTGTGCAATCTTGTGGTGCCTCTAAATTCTGGAGTGACCAAGTTGAATCCAGTAATGACCAAGTAATCTTGTGGCGCTTCTGATCTAAGGTGTGACGAAACAATATTGAATAGGCACACTGCCAGGACATCGAGGATGTGTTTCAAGTTCCACCAAAGAGACATACCTCTCTGAATAGGCACAACAATGTCTTGAAGGTTGTTCGTAGGAAATATGTAAAACAATGTAAAATCTTTCACTACATAAATTTTGCAATCAAGATATTCAGAAGGGCTTGCTTAATATATTTATCACAAAATCTGCAAGTTGAAGTTCAGTCTCACTACCAGTTTTCAGATTGGCAAAATAGTATTTTTAGTGTTGATTTATGACTAAGTCAGAAGAAATATATGTTATAGTGCCATATTTGAAAAATGGGTCCTAGAAAGATAATTGACAAATCAAACCCCACATAAAGAAGAAGAAAACAAATACTCCCTCCGCTCCATTTTATTTGGCACAAGTTAGAATAACACGATCTCCTAGATTACACTTTGACCATTCATTTGCTTTATATTATGTTATCTATATTTATAAACTTATAATCATTGGATAGTATAATTCCTTACAAATCTAATCATATAAAGTTTGTATTATAATAGTTAAAAAGTATTAGCATAATTACTGGTCAAAGTTTTTAGAGTTTGAATCTTGATATGCGTGTGCGCCAGATAAAATGGACCGGAGGGAGTAAATCACTAATGGTAGCAGAACACATGCCACCTCAAGTTAATGAAGTAATGCAACAGATGTGCTAATAAGGCGCAAACAACTGGTACAGTCTTAGTAGCAGGTTGAGACTAAAGAAATGATGCTAGACTGCCAGTAGACTCCACAATGCTTAGGGACCATGGAGTGAATAAAAAAGTTAAGATAATAAAAACTTGGGTAATGATTAAAGGTGCCATGATTAAAAAGGATGAAGCACAAAGGATTGTTAAAGCAGCGTAATACCTGTTCACCGATCAACTATTATGCAAAAGTTACTTGAGAAGAACATAAAACTTGGGCAGAAGTTACTTGAGAAGAACATAAAACTGTGGAGCAAGCCAGAGTTACTTGAGAAGAACATGTCTATAATTACAGCATCTTGAGGAAATGTCATGTCTATGCAACCAATTCAATAGGCCGGATATCTATGATTTACTGTTAAGTTCTAATCATCGTATGCAAATTCGGTGAATCCATTAGATTCAATATAATCTAACATGAACTTGTATACATACGTAGCAGCTGGTAGTTGAAGAAAAAAGACATTACCATATTAGCTCTAGGAAGGTCACCAAAAGATTGTTCTGAATTGGTAGAGTTATAAATCGAATTATAGAAGATTCTATGAGGCATATCCAACAGGAAATAAGGCAATGGAAGCTCCCACTACCGGAGACGGCTTCTTTGTCGAGTGCCTGAGGCACTCGGCAAAGGCCGATATACACTCGACAAAGCCTTTGCCGAGTGTTACACTCAGCAAAGGGCGCTCGGTAAATAGTTTATCGGCAAAGACCTCTTTGCTGAGTGCACTTTATCGGGCACCGAGTGCCAATCCGACACTCGGCAAAGAAAAGTGGCCGTGACGGTGAGCGCCACCGTGACGGCGGCTTTGCCGAGTGTCAAGGTCAAGCACTCGGCAAAGGTACCCGCTTTGCCGAGCACCGTTGACTTGGACACTTGGCAAAGGTGGCCACTTTGCTGAGTGCCGCCGACAAGACACTCGGCAAACAGGCCACCTTTGCCGAGTGCCTGGCCCGTGGCACTCGACAAATCTGTGATGTTTGCCGAGTGCAATGGCCATTGCACTCGGCAAAGCATTTTCCCAGGTGTTCCCAGGTAGTCACTTTGCTGAGTGTTATGGCCATTGCACTTGGCAAAGTGACTAAAAACAACCTTTTTTATTTGTTTTTTTACATCTCATCCAAACAAACAGAAGATATATATAACAAACATCACCAACATCACATATATATCATCAACAGCACATATATATCACCAACACCACATATATATCACAAACATCACATATATATCACAAACGTCACATGTCTCACAATATATCACAAATAAATTCACAAGCAATCCAAGTGCTCCATCATCGTCAACCACAATTGCACAAGTATCATCACTGATTTGGTGAAGGATTCGCTGAAGCATGAGGATCGTTCGATGCCGCCGATTGATTCTGCACAAAGAAGAAGAGTTTGCATGTGTGAGACAAGATAAATATATACCATACATGAATAAAACTTTCATACTCCACTAGATTTGACCATAAGCATGAATATACAAACTAAAACATTTATACTCACAGGAGTAGAATAGTGAGGAGTTGGAGGTGGAGCGAATAGCGAAGGTGGTGGAACTACACCCGTAGCGGCGCCAAGACTTTGCATGTATTGAAGAATCTCCGCCATCCTCCGCTGCTCGGCCTCCCGCTCGGCCTCCACCCTCTCCATCTTCGCCTGCATCTGCTCCCGTATCCTCCTATCTTGTTCCAGCTGGGCCTACAATATATTCACCCCAATGTTATAATAATGCAAAGGAAAGGTATGAAAAAACCAATGAACGACGAATAAACCAGGAATAACCTCGAGTGCCTCTACCCGGTGGTGTGAAGTGTCCTGCCGAGGTCGTATGGCCGGGCTCCTGCTCGTGCTGCTTGCTCAAATCTGGGAGAGACTGGGAGTAGCGGCCGAGTCAATTGCGCCGTCGCCAATCCAGTACCGCCCATGCTTCTTGCCTCCTCCCACCCTCATGATGACTTCTCCATCAAGGTCCTCGGTGCTCGGATCGTACTATGGCACATGGACCTCCCTTGCCATCGATGTGTACTCACTAAGGCGGTTGTGGACGGTCGTATTGCTGTACACCTCGGGCCCGTCCTCCAGGTTGTAGTCGACGTCGGACGTCACCTTGCCCTTGTGGGCCATAGCAAATGCCTTGAAGATGGAGCAAGGCTGGCCACCATGTGACGTCGACTGCGAGAAAAACATCAAGATGATTAGAAATCATGCAGAATTGAGCGTTAGAATAAATAAATAAATTTGCGTACTCATGTTTCTGTGTATCCGCTAAGGCTGCGGCTGCCTTGATGGTGTGCTACACCTGGCATCATCAAACGCCGCTCCCGGCACAAGTTGTGTGTCTCCTCCCACTCACGTGAGCACCATTTGTCCACCATCTATTCCCAGCACTAAGGATCCATAGATGAGGTTAGTTTCGATGCTCTACTCCTATCCGAGACAGAATTTCGGCAGCACCTCCCCGCTGTTCTCCAAATACACGTCCTGCTAGGGAGAGTGTGTATCCGGAGAACAAAAGGGAGATGATGCTGAAACTCTGTCTCGGATCGGAGCAGACCATGAAAACTAACCCCACCTACGCATCCACGGGCTATCCAAAAAAACGTGGACAATTTGAAAAAGATACGGTTTTAGATAAGGAAATATCTGCATATTTCCAACTGTATCTCTTTCGAACGGGAGACGCCTAACTAGGTTATGTGATCTACGACCATGATACAGAAAGAGGGGTTATACCTAGGGTGGCGGTGGAGTCAGGCTAGCAGGGCCGTGGCGGGTCGGTGCAGTGGCGAGGCGATGCGGTGTAGGCAGACCCGCAGCGGCGAGGAAGGCGATCGGGATCGCCGAGGTACTCCGGCTCCACTCCGACGAACTCTTCTCTGCAAAAAAGAAACATAAAACTGTCAATACAAAATTTCGACAGCACCTCCCCTGCACGGTGAGGTTTCCAAAACCTACAAGAAAAACAACGGCATGATGACCGACATGCACATATATACGAACGACACGATGGCACGATGGCCGACATGCACAAGATTATGTAAGGAACACCTAGCAATGTAATCAGGATAAACAAGGATCAGAGATTATAAAATTAGGATCTGTATCTCATTACTAATATATTCCATAAGCTATATTAATTTATGACAAACATCAATCCATGCATCCACAATCCACCCATGCTAAAACTCAGATTTGTAACTATGCACCATAACTAGCGTCCATGAAGGCACCCTAACCAGGACATCTTAATCTATTCATGCATCCACATCCATCAGGCGGAGATGGCACAGGGGCTCACCACAGCAGAATGGCGGCCGAGATGGCCGGATGCGAAGGCGCCGTTGCTTCGGCGGCGTCCTTCTCTTCCTCCTTCTTCCTCCTCTCCTCCTCCCCCTCTCTTTCTCCTCCTCCTCTGGCGGCGCAGTGCGGGGGGCGGTGCTGGCGCAGGCGCACGGGCAGCGCTGGTGTGGGCGCGCGGGTAGGGACGGCGCTGGCGCGGGCGCGCGGGCAGCGGCGGCGCTGGCGCGTGAGTGTGTGCGTGTGTGTGGGCTGGCCCAGCCGGCGGGGTTAAATTCCCCCTTTGCCGAGTGCCCCCGATCTGGCGCTCAGCAAAGGTTTTTTTATTTTTTTTAATTCTTTGCCGAGTGCCCCCAATCTGGCGCTCGGCAAAGGTTTTTTTTAATTTATTTTATTTTTTTGCTGAGTGCCACCTGGCCTGGCACTCGGCAAAGAGGGTTTTTTAAAAAAATTTCTTTTGCCGAGTGCCCCCGATCTGGCACTCGGCAAAGTATTTTTTTATTTTTAAAAAAATCTTTGCCGAGTGCCAGTCGTCGTGACACTCGGCAAAGAGGCTCCTTTGCCGAGTGTCATTTTTTTGACACTCAACAAACCATATTTTTTTTCAC
Organism: Miscanthus floridulus; assembly: GCF_019320115.1. Taxonomy (NCBI): domain Eukaryota; kingdom Viridiplantae; phylum Streptophyta; class Magnoliopsida; order Poales; family Poaceae; genus Miscanthus; species Miscanthus floridulus. The sequence goes on from NC_089588.1 coordinate 91,070,385, forward strand.
TTTTGACCTCCAAACTTTTTCTGCAGTCCTCATACAATACCTGGTACTCCATGTTCCAACATGGCACATTTCTCGGACTTTTTCTATATTTCTTTAATTTATTTCATTTAATTGAATTTTCTTGGATAATTCAAATTATAACTACTACTCATTCGAATAATGAAATAAAATGAATGAAAAAATGATATTCATGTTATTTAGTATAATGTGAGGCCGTATTCAGGAACGGACCATTAATTTTGAACATCTTGTTCACGAAACATGACCACGAACTTGCGGTCGAGTTGTTTTTAAATTCTATAAAAAGCAAACTGAAGAATCTCCGAAGAAGTTTCATGATTTTCGGACTTCGTTTGCTTTTTATAGAATTTAAAAACAACTCGACCGCAAGTTCGTGGTCATGTTTCATGAACAAGATGTTCGAAATTGGTAGTCTGTTCCTAGATACGGCCTCACATTATACTAAATAACATGAATATCATTTTTCCATTCATTGTTTTTCATTATTCGAATGACTAGCAGTTATAATTTGAATTATCCAAGAAAATTCAATTAAATGAAATAAATTAAAAAAATATAGAAAAAGTCCGAGAAATGTGTGCCACATTGAAACATGGAGTACCAGGCATTGTATGAGGACCGCAGAAAAAGTTTGGAGGTCAAAAGTAAAAAAAATATGGTTTGCCGAGTGTCAAAAAATGACACTCGGCAAAGGAGCCTCTTTGTCGAGTGTCAGTATAAGACACTCGGCAAAGGATTAACGGCGCCTGCCGGCCGTTAACGGAGGCGGCCCTTTGCCGAGTGTCTTATCCTGACACTCGGCAAACCATCTCTTTGCCGAGTGTTATTGTTTATCGAGTGCCGAGCACTCGGCAAACCACATCTTTGCCGAGTGTTATTGTTTGCCGAGTGCTCGGCCCTCGGCAAACCACCTCTTTGCCGAGTGCTAGCTGTTTGTCGAGTGCTTTCTCTCTGGCACTCGGCAAACAGCCTCTTTGCCGAGTTCCCGATAAAACGCATTCGGCAAAGTCTGGGACACTCGACAAAGAAGCCGTCTCCGGTAGTGTCCAAGGGAAGAGGTCCATTGCTATGGGCATCAAGCTTCAATCTGGTAGTGGTGATTTGAAAAACAATGACATCAAAAGCTACATTCTTTCATTGATTCAAATACCATTGTGGAATAAGTATCTGAAACCTTAGCTCATTGATCTTGGATTAAAGACCAACATCACACATACAGGTTGGACAAAAGGAACAGGTAAAATGTGGCAAAATACCTTCAAATTTTCCGACATCTAGGCACATATTGTCGCAGCGAAGGTCCTGCCTAATAACCAATTGGATAGCAATTGGAAGTGGCCTGCACAGCATGTAGTGCACGGCAGTGGGGCACAGATGGTGTACGTGTGTATACGACCTGGCGGATCCGCGACAATAGATCAGATGCTTGCATCAGAGCAGATCCTGCACCACTTCCTTAAATAATGCTTTGCGATCTCTGCAAAGTATACTGATAGCAAGAAAATGTAAGTAAATTGAAAAGTTTGAGCGATATAGAAGCTGAAGTTTGCACATAAAATGGTACCCGGATCTGTCTCAAATATAGCTACTGGAACAGCAAGCTCGCTCACTGGAGAGTGCCCAAAATATTTTATGAAAGTCAACCATGGGCAAGATAAATATAGATAATCGATCTCGCTTAATATTCTACAAGAAAACTAATTAGAAACTGTTTCAAATAGGAAATGAATCATTGGATGTTCCTCCAGCTACTGAAAGTATCACATGAAGGGTACCAGCACGGACGTTTGAAAGATCATGATAAACATAACATTAGCAATTATCCCAATCTAAAGATGTGTAGACTACAGAACTAAATGATTTTAATTATTGGAACACTTCAAAACTTACTTGTGCTGCCCAGCAACGTTGTATAGGCAATGCAGTCCTCTGTCTTTAACCATGGAATCTCCAAGGAATTCAGCAAGTCTTTTTGCTGTAGTCACAGCACATGACCTCGATCAGCTTTCCATAGTCACTAAAGATTTACTCATCGTGCTGGACAAACAGATGAAATGAAATCAAGTAACTCACTGCAGAGAATATATTTGGTTGGGTTGATAAGCTGATTGAGTTGTTGATTCTTTAGAGAATATAAAGTTAACTGTAGAAATCACGTACATCCAGTAGAGATTTATTTGTAGAGTGGTACGTATCTAGAGATTGAGTTTGTCGTTACTTTACTAATTTTTGAGTTTGTCATTACTTTACTTATTTTTCTGTACTTGTGACAGAATCATAGAACTGTGAAGCTCTACTGCCGTCTACCGACAGACTTGATTGCGTAATTTAGGAAGCAATCACATATATGCTGCAAACACTGATGACAATCTAGAAGAGAAATTTTCAGCAGAGGTGAAAAAAAGGAGAAACGCTTTGTGCCTCGTTGATCGATGATTACCTAAATCTTGGTGCTGGGGCCGGTCTGCATGGTCGCCCCGGCTGCAAGCATGGCCGCGAACTCACGGCTTATCGTCATGTACTGTTCCCTAGAGGAGAAGGAGTGGTGGTCGGTGTTGGTGTCCCAGGATAGGACGCAGAGTCCGCACGCGTGGGGGGAGGGGGGGCTCATCCTCGGCAGGTGGGGCGTTAGAGGGTGGATGTCGCGGAACGTTGCGGCCTCCTCGTCGGCATCGTCGGTGCTCGGAGCCAAAGGCGTTGTCATCAGCGGCGGGGCTTGCGTTGGTGCTTGCTGGTCATGCTGGCGCTCGAGCCTCTCCATGTCGGGCACTGCTGGCCGCAGTTCGCCGTGCCTCGTAGCGCCGGATCTCGAAGGGCACCGCACCATATCCACGAGTTGGCATCGCTGGCCCCGCCCGAATCCACGATCCAACGTACGTCAAGCGGGGAACGGCGAGGTCTGCATGGTCGCACCCCGTGCTCGGCCTGAGGGGGGAGGGGAGCACAGCCGCCCGCACCCCGTGCTCGGCCCAGCCACATGGGTGCGTCGCCGTGCCAGGGCCGGGGGGGCTCCCACCGCCGGTCTGCATGGTCGCACCGACGCGGCGGGCAACGGTTGGTCGACGACGGCCGCAGGCAGGGCGGAGCTGGTGTGAGGCCGCGTCGTGGTGGGGCGTGATTGGGTGGAGATGGTCGCAATATGTGGCGGTGGAGGGAGGATGGAGGGGAGCGCGTGATGCGGTATCGCAAGGGGGAGGGGCGGACCGATGAAGCGACGATTGTCGCACGAAACTGTGGTCTTACTTTCTTTCTTTTTAGTTGTATAAGGAGAAATACTCGCATCCAGATGATCATGTTAGGATGATCTCCACTAGTTGGCCCAATGGCCAATTGGGCCCTTGATCCGCACCCTTATCGGGGGCGCTCAGCCGGTTCTCCTGGCTAATGGGCCTCCGTCATGCAGCGCCATAAAAGGACGGTGGGGGCTGGGGCACAAGACACGAGGTTTACTGTAGCCGCCAACCCCTCACTGATGTCCTATCCCTAGACCGATCAGGAGGGGCACTGTGAGCGATGGGAAGCTCCATCGTCTTCACCGCCGCCACAGCACCGTGCCTGCACTGCTGCTACCTATGACGACCCAGCGGGCGCGTCACGGCTACCTCTACTCCGACCCGCTGTGGCTACTTCGTAGCCGGCACCATGGCCACGACTGGAAACTCGAGATGAGGTACATCATCAGCAAGTTCCTTTGTCTAAGTTGAGTTTTACCCACTGATCTACGCCTAGATGATCCAAGAGAAACTATCAATGGTATCAGAGCCAGGTTCTAGTGTGTAGATATAGACTGGGGTAGAAAAGTCAAAAGAAATTAGAAGGAGTTGATTGATTCCCAAACCCTAACCCTAGATCACCACCACCGGCCGTTGCCTCGACGCAACGCGGGAAGCGCACCCCGAGCCGCTGTGGGCGCAAGAAGAATCCACCTAACCCTAACCCTAGAGCAAGGGAACAGATGGAGAAGGGGAGGAAGAACCTACCTGGTCTTCTTACCGCCGTCACCACCTCCGTCGCGCGGGAAGAGATCCGTCGTTGCGCGGGGCCCCAAAGGGCACCACCGCGGTGTCGCTCGGCGCCCAAAGGGCACCAACACGGTGCCGCTCGACGGAGTCGCGCGCGGCTCTGGCCGCACGCGTGCGTCGACTAGGGGTGCCATGGCCGCGTCATCTCCTTAGTCGCGCTTGTCCCGTATTAGTCTACTGTGGCAGCCATGGTGTGTAGCGCGGCGAAGAGAGACAAGCAGAGCAAATAATCAAATTAGGGTTTTAGGGAGCCGCGCACACGCGCTTACGGCGCCGTCGATAGACCGCTCGATGGCGGGGCGCTCACCCTACAGTGGGTGCGCGCACCGGCGAGGGGACCGGCGACGGTGCCGCCATCTCCGACCACCATGTTGCGGGGTGAGAAGGGGAGAGAAAGTCGGCGCCGCAGCGAAGAGAGAGAAAGGAAAGTGAATAATGAAGCTAGGGTTTCGGTGATGCGCCGCGATAGATGTTTTTATTCCATGCGAGAACGATGGGCGGCCGTCCGATCAAAATGAATGGCTTAGATCGTCCGGGCTTCTTTCAGCCCAGGCGGGATTGTAGAATCCTGGCCCTGGCCCTGGTTGTGGCATAGGCGCGGGGGGCGCAACGCGAGCGGCCGTCGTGGGCCGTTTTCGCCTGCTGGGCCACGAAAAAGCGCTGCATCGCGCTGGGCCGAGTGCGGGTGCGATTTCGCTGCTGGGCCACGTACTGTTTCAACGGGCTGGGCAAAATGAACAGTAGATACCGAGTCATGTATATTCATTTTTAGAAGCAAATTTTGATGATTTTTTAGTTTAAATCTCTATCAAAATTTGAACCAACGGGATATTTTTTTTAGAGAGTAGATGAGTAAAGTAAAATACTTCTAAAAAGTAGATAAATAATTTTTTATGTTTTCGCTGCAAAGTTTAATGTTGATTATGTTCTAATTAAATTCGAACCAACAGGAGAATTTAATTTGAAGAGTAGTTATATTTAGTAAATTATGATTATATTTATCCTCTAATTAAATTGGAACCAATGGAAAAATTTAAATTAGAGGAGTAGTCCGTTTTATTTAAGTCAGATTATGGTATTGTTATTTTCTGACCAACGTTGATGATGACAATATTATAATGAGTTTAAGTTTGAGGTTTAAATCTCTGATAAATTTTACACCAACGTGGTCAATTTTTCAGAGAGTAGATAAGGACCTAGAAATGCTCCTGAACTAATAGAATGTATTTTATTAACATATTTCCGCTGCGATGAAGTGTTCATTATCTTCTAATTAAATTCGAACCAACGGTAACGGTAGAATTTAATTTTGAAGAGTAGTTATATGTATTTCAAGTTGATTTATGAGTTTTATGCATTAATTCTATTTTCTACCCAACAGTGATGTAGATTTGATGCAGAAGCACCTTGTTTATTTAACCGATGAGATCACTCGGCTGCATGCCAACGGGCTGCAATGCTGGGGTATGTGAAGGAAAAGCCTTGAGTCAAGCTAGTTCAGGATAATTTTTTGTTAGTTTATTAATTTTTTGATTAAATTAGAACCAACGGGAAGATTTAATTAGAAAATAAAGTATAAGTGAATGTTTTTATGATAAGAGTTGCAATAAGTAACATGCATGTCTAATTTGACCAACGTTGGATTAAGCATGCGTGTTTGTATATAGATTTATCCCGCATGGAGAAAAGTTTGGCATAGTACTTTTGCTAGTCAATCCTGCATGGCGGGATAAGTTTTGTGATGACTCATATATTTTTGTATCTCGCATAGCGAGAGAAGTTTGGGTAGCACTTATGCTACCCTAGTATTAACCATGGCACAATAGAAATGCATCGTCATGGTCAATACTAACCAAAAAATAAAAAAAGATGCAAGCATGACTTGTAAAAGTATCGCTAATGAAAGATCTCGTTGAGTTCTTGAAGTAAAAATAAGGAAAATATACTCCTAAACGGATCAAGAAATAACTTTGTTTACATGACATAATCATGTGAATGAAGTTATAAGTGTCTCCTTGTTCACAGGTTTTCTGAATAGTTCTCAAAATTATGGCAGTAAAGTTCATGCCATATTTCGAGAGGGAGAATATTAAGATCAATTAAGAAAAATACTCTTCATTAAGAGTGAGTTAAAGATCAATTGAGAAAGATACTTTTCATTAAGAGTGAGATAAAGATTAATTAAGATGAATGCGACCGTTGGAGGAGTACAACGGTCACAACAATGATACCCCTAAGCAGAGAAATAGCTAAATTCCTAGACCTTTTAAAGTTCCGACAGGAAGATAGCGTAGTCAGCCTCAAAGATGTTAAGGTGGTGCTTAAAGCGCCACATGAGGTTTTAACAGATTGAACCCAAATAAGAAATTGGAAGATACACTATCTTTATAAAAGATGGGACGATTTGGGGGAGCACGGTATGTAGAGACCTATGACTTGAAGAGAAGCGGGACTGCGTGCCCACTTCAGTGATTCAAAACAACAAATTTCTCGATATCTGTTGATGTTGTATGATTTATACAACATCTGTTGTTGGCTCTTCGAAGAAGATGAATAATGTAAACAAGGATCTTGTGATACAAGAGCCTGTAGAATCAATTGCCTCTTGGCAATGAAGAGAAACAACATCCCCACATGAAAATGCTAGTAGCTGAGACCCCAGAAGGTCTCAAAGAATTAGTAAACCAGTTTTTTGATGACTATGAAGTCTACGTTAGTGAAGAAATTCAAATAGAGGGTGATCCCACCTTATTTGAAGAAGCCATGAGAAATGTTTACTCGTTTGAATGGCAAGAATCTATGGAAGTTGAAATGAATTCGATGAATACCAACAATGTTTGGAACTTAGAAGAAATTCCTAATGGAGCCAAAACAGTAGGCTGTGAAAGGGTCTACAAGACAAAATGTGACTCCAAAAGAAATGTAGAAAGATATAAAGCATGACTTGTAGCAAAAGGACAAACCCTGATGCATATGACAAGGTTATTTGTGCAGAGATACCAGACAAGGACAAGTACCCTGTGTTGCACCAACTTGTGATTAAGCATATGCTACATGGACCGTGTGGAGTCTTAAATATAAAGTGTCCTTGTATGGTTGATGGCGCCTGTCGATTTCAGTATCCTTGACAATTTTGTGATGCAACACAACATGGCAAAGATTCATATCCTTTGTATAGGAGGAGAGATGATGGACGTCGAGTGAAAATTAGAGATGCTGAGTTAGACAATAGGTGGGTAGTTCCATAAAATCCGGGACTCCTTATGAGGTATAATTGCCACATCAACGTGGAAGCATGCTCAAGGATCAAAGCCTGCAAGTACCTATTTAAATATCTATACAAAGGCCATGACCGTGCTGAATTCTCAGTTGACCCTGCTGGAGTTATCAATGATATCCGTCGGTACCGGGATGCTAGATACATATCACCCCCTGAAGCTGTACACATGATTTTTGGTTTTCATCTTTTTGGTGTATATCCCTCTGTTTTGTAGCTCCGTTACATCTACCAAACATGCAGTCTATCATTATTGATGAGTCTTAAAATCTAGAAGATGTTATCAATAAGCCATCTTCAACTATGACTACACTCACGGAATACTTCATGACCAATCGTGCTGATAGTTTCGTATGGACATTATTATATAGGGAGTTCCCAGAACACTACCGGCGGATCAGTGGTCGTAAGGTGTGGCAGAGAAGAAAGAAGCAGCTAGGTCAGATTGGGAGGATTGTGTATGCGCACCCAACAAAAGGGGAGAGATATTTCTTAAGAGTGCTTGTGAACCATGTAACAGGTGCAACCTCATATGAGGATTTAAGAACAATGGGTGGCATCACATACCCTACTTTTAGAGAAACATGTGAAAAGAGAGGGCTCATCGAGACAGATAATACCCTAGGTGACGCCTTGAGTGACGCTAAAACTTTTAAGATGCCAGCCGCACTACGGAGATTATTTGTGACTATTCTTGTATTTTGTGAGGCCACCAACGTACGTGAGCTATGGGACAAACACAAGGATTCTTTGTCTGAGGATTATAGTAGAGACAATTCTAACTCAAGTGTAGTCGAGCAAATGGTGCTGAGAGACATTAGAGAAATGATTCAGTCTATGGGGAAGGATATCAGAAATTATGATCTTCCGGAGCTCAATGATGCAGGTAAGTTACATGCAAACGTTTTTTTATTTTTTTATAATAATAGGATATTTTTCTACCATGATTAACATTTTTGCATTCATGAAAACTGATGTTTTATTACTTTCTGTCAAACTGATTAATTTTCCAATGACATGATGAGAGAGGTCAGAGAGGAGCTTTCCATACATGTAGACCAAGAACATTTGGATATATATAAATCTCTTAACAACGACCAATGAGTAGGATTTGATGAAATCATACATCATGTATTAAATAACAAAAGCCGAGTGTTCTTCGTTGATGGTCTAGGAGGAACAGGAAAGACATTCCTATACAGGAATTGCTAGAGTGCGCTCAAAGGGATTAATACGAGTTGCTACTACAACTTTTGGCATAGCAGCATCGATATTGCCTGGTGGACTCATAGCATACTCAAGATTTAAAGTCCCAATTACAATTGCTGGCAATAGCACATGCAGCTTTGGAAAGCAAAGCGGCATCGTAGAGTTACTTCGTAGGGCATCCTTGATTATATGGGATGAAGCTGCTATGACAAGGCGTCAAGCGGTTGAGTGTCTTGATAGGTCTCTGCAAGATATTATGAATTGTTCCCTGCCGTTTGGGGGTAAGGTTATGGTGTTTGGAGGAGATTTTAGACAGGTGCTTCCTGTGGTTCCACGTGGAACTAGAGCACAAGTAACTAATGCGTCATTGCACAGATCTTATTTGTGTGACAATATAATGAAGATTAGATTGACATGTAACATGAGGACTCATTCTGACCCATGGTTTTCAAGTTACCACCTTAGAATTGGGAATGGAATTGAACAAACCATCAAAGATGATTATGTTCGCCTGCTAAAATATATTATGATTGGTTATACAGACAATGAAGATTCCATAAACTGACTCATTCAGCGTGTTTTCCCATCACTTGAGGAAAATGCGAGATTAGCAGAATATATGAGCACACGTGCCATCCTTTCAACAAAAAATGAGCATGTTGATCAACTAAACTCTGTTGATGATGATTCAAGAAACAACTACCCAATTGAGTTTCTGAACTCCATCACTCCAATTGGTCTCCCTCCTCATGTGCTAATAGTAAAAACCAACTGCCCTATTATCCTACTCCACAATCTTGATCCTAACAATGACTATTGCGATTTTTAACACTTTTTGTAAACTAATTTTAAATCTAACACTATTTTTTTTTTCAAAACTAACACTTTTGGCCACGCCTATTTCCATGGCGCGGTGAAACGCCTGTGCCGCGCCATGCATGGTGGCGCGGCAGGAGGATGACGTGGCGACGACTGGGGCTGCTGACTGGTGACGTGGCATGGTCTGCCGCGCCACCGATCTTGGCGTGGCACTGACGCGCCATGGCGCATGGTGCGACAGGACCAGATAAATATCACGAGCGAGCCTGCTCGCCGGCACGCACGCCAGCCCGCCCTTCCGCACGTCGCGCAGCGCTCGCCCGCCCGCCACCGCGCAGCGCCCGCGCCGGCCACGCCACGAACGCCGGCGCGTCAGAGCCGCCCGTTCATATCAAGGTACCTCCTTCTCGATTTCATGTTATTTTGATTGTATTGATTTAGGATAATTAGTGATTTAGGATAGTTAGGGTTAGTGATTTAGGATAGTTAGGTTAGTGAATTTGTTTGTGATTTAGGTAGGTAGTTTTTAGGTTTGAGGTTGTGTGTTGTAGTATAGTTAAGGTTTGGTTAGGTAGTTAGGGTTTAGGTTACTGTTAGTTAGGATTTTGGGTTTAGGGATTGATTAGGAATTTATTATTTAGTTTATAGTTAGTTATTTAGTTAGGGATTTTTGGTATAGATACTAGTTTTCAAGTGTCGGTACTTAGTAGTGCGTGATACGTCGATTTGGATGACTTGATGAAGTTTTGTCAAATGCTTATTTTCCTAGTGAAGTTCTTTAATATGTCTGTTAATGTTACTTTGAATATATACATGTGCTTTCATATTGTGTTTGTATTGCATAACAAGTAGTTCAAATTTTGCAATGCTACATAATGTTAATTTGAATATTGTTAATTTGAATACTCTAACCCTTTGTTTATCAATTTGTAACAGGATAGCCCCTCCCACGCAGCACCCGTTGTATCCCATTCTTGAGGTGGAGTACGACAACCAGCACCGAGCACACATCTTGAGTGACACCGACACAGAGGTGGCCTTGGCTCCTTTGAGGCCCCGCACGCACACCAGGGCGCACCAGTGGGACGACCGTTACGCGCCGTATATATGGCGTGCCAGCTTCCTCGAGCTTGTCCATGTTGTCAACTACGGTCTTCCGCCCTTGACCCAGCACTACTTACTACAGTTGTAGATAGGTGCAAGTGCCTTCTTTGTACGTAAACATTCTTATAACAAATTTGAGTCAACTAACAGTTGTTCTATTCTTATAATAGGTGGAGGCCTGAGACCCACACATTCCACCTACCTTGCGGCGAGATGACCTTGACCATGCAGGACGTGAAGGCTATCTTTGGCCTTCGGTTGGGAGGACTTCCAGTGACGGGTATAGTTGACAACGATCATTGGAGGGAGCTGGTGGCTTAGTTCACTTGCTTTCTTCCACCGGACGACGAGGTTTCAAAGAAAAATAAGTGAGTAATTCAAGCCTATTTAATACTTGCATTGCTTTCCTGCAGCCATCGGGTCTCATTTTCTTTGGTGAATTTTAGGAAAAGTTCTAGTGTTTCGTCGTCCTGGATGACAGAGCGCTTTGATTACTTGGACCCACGGGCTGAGGAGGCTTAGATCGATAGGTTCAATAGAGTGTGGCTCTAGCACTTCCTTGGTGGTTTCCTCTTCCCAGACGCCTCGGGCAACACCATTAGCTAGATCTTCCTTGACATACTTCGCTAGCCGTGGGAGAACATAGCGGCGTATAGCTGGGGCAACGTAGTCCTGGCATGGACATATCAGCAGCTATGCGTTGCCTGCCGTCGCACCTCAGGGTATGCGAACCTTGGGGGTTGCTCCTACCTACTCCAGGTTTGGTGTTGGGAACGATGGCCCATTGGGAGGCCCCTTAATACTGGTTTACCGATAAGTACTTCGGTTCACTATATTCTTCGATGCAGTTACATGTGATGAAATTATTAATGGCTAATTCATTATCGTGTTCAATGTAGCAATGGAATAGGCAGGATACACTCCCTACAGCTCTGTATATATGGATGGAAGCAGAGTTAGTTAGAGGGAATGTGAGGCGCAAGTACAGGGAGTACACGGATGGTCTCGACGTCCTGACACAGCACCAGGTTATGCTCTCTTTACTATCATACCGGTGTCTTGTTCGATATACACTATATCACAACCTAACTCAGTTATGAAATGTTCAGGTGCATTGGTGTCCTTGGGATGCTCTGGAGCTCCAGTACTATCTCAGTCCTATCACTAGGGATGAGTTAGATGAGTATCGCTGCAACGTCCCTGTAATTTTCTTCCACGTGGTCGAGATTCACTTGCCCATTAGGGTCTGCAGACAGTTTGGAAGAATGACAGGCTGCCCACCACCGCTTTACTCCACCAACCAAGAATTGCACGGGTGCGTTATCAATTAATAACAAAGCTACAATTCAGAGGTGTGTGTGGTACAACTAACATCGTTTTATTGCAGATATGACCACAGGAAGAGGTAAAGACCAAGGATTGGTGCATGACACACAACGCGTACATCCACTTGTGGCAGAACAGGGAATGGTAGCCGGTCCATGCGGGTCCCCCACATGACCAGCACACCTTCGACGAGTACCTGCGGTGGCTTCATAGGTCTACAAGGACACATATCAAGCCCCCGTACACTGAGGAGGCGATTGACGAGGACTCGGAGTAAGATGTGATCCAAGATGTGTACGACATTGCCACTAGGGAGGACACACAACTACAGAGAGCCCCGCTTCAAAGATACATGGTAAGATACTTGAATGGTACAATTTGTTATCCATTTGGTATTAAGTATGTGTACTAAAACTGTCCAACCGTGTTTCTGTACCCAGGCGACACAATTGTCAAGGATGTCCAATGAAGCAGCGTTCCGGCTTCACAAGTCTAGAGGGTAGGGGCCAGATGTTCTCGAGGCTTTTGTGGACATAAACATAAACTTGTCCGTTCCAAAAATGTTTCTTTAGTGTATATGCGTTTGGGAAATGCACTAACTTTAATGTCTATTTATGCAGAAGGTGAAGAAGAGCTGCAGGAAGCTAGCTCAGAAGCTGAGCTGCATGGACACTCCTTGGGTGGAACCGCCACTCCCGGCGCGGTCGGGTGGCACGTCTTCAGCCTCTTTGAGGACACCAGCTGACTCTTCTCAGCCGGTGACAGGTGCCACTTCCGCAGTGCGTACACCACCATATCATAGTGCTGGGAAGGACCCTGCAACTGAGGACGACGAGGACGACGATTACGACGACCCCCCGGGCTTCCGCAGATAGCACGACCAGTGGGACGATTGGCCGTAGGATGAGATCATCATGTCTCAGCTAGGTGGTGCCCTGCTTGGTATCCAAGGAGCCTCACAGGTACTAACAAAGGTAGTTTCTTTAAATACGTAGGTGCCATGAACTAACGATCATAAAGATTATAAGTAATCGTGCATATCATATACTTGCAGGGTACGAGCCGTACGCACTGGCAATGCGACTACACCGACGTTGGCTACACTCCCAATGTGTTGCCAACAAATCCGAAGAGACAGAGGCGTCCGAGGGATCCTTACACTCCTGGGTCTTAGTTGTTAGGTCAAACGAATATTGGCGTCCGAAACTTGCAGGCTTAGTTGGTTATGTTATGTCGAACTTATGTCAAACCAATGAAAATGTTATGTGGTAGCTTGTCAACTTGCGCACGGACTTCATTTATTTGCTTCATATCCGTTTCAATGCGTTGCAGCAGCACTGCCGGCGAGATTAAGTAGCAACTAGTTCGGGAACCGGCAGTCCCAGTGTATCTCAACGCCGGTGGCTGGCGTCTTGACCCCGATCCTCCCGAGCTTGGTGGTCACCGCCACGAAATCGGTGAAAGAAGGCACCCTGGTTAGACGCGCAATAGTCGACCGTGCTACGCGACCTCATGTTGGACTAGAGCACCTGGTTGGAGCCCACCGGCGAGGGGTCGAGGAAGCCGGGGTCCATGGCCGCGTCGCTGTCGATCCTCACCGACAACAGTCGATCTTCTGTCTACGTCCAGGTACTTCCGCGCCATGCGCCGTGGTGCGTCAGTGCCGCGCCAAAATCGGTGGCGCGGCAGACCCTGCCACGTCACTGGTCAGCAGCCCCGGTCGTCGCCACGTCATCCTCCTGTCGTGCCACCATGCATAGCGCGACATAGGCGTTTCTCCGCGCCATGGCAATAGGCGCGGCCAATAGTGTTAGTTTTGAAGAAAACAGTGTTAGATTTAAAATTAGTTTATAAAAAGTGTTAAAAATAAAAAAATCGCTATTGCAATGGAACAAGACTAATTGTTAGAGCATTCCAAGACAATGCAATTGAAGCAGAAATCATTGGTGGGCAACATCAAGGAAAGAGGTTGTTCATAACTAGGATCCCTATGTCTCCATTCGATGACATTTCACTCCCTTTCAAGTTGAAGAGGAAACAATTCCCAATTCAGTTGAGTTTTGCAATGAGCATCAATAAAGCGCAAGGGCAAACCATCCCAAATGCTGGGATCTATCTTCCAGAACCTATGTTCTCACATGGACAACTTTACGTTGCATTGTCGAGGGGTGTCAAGATCAATGATAAGAGTTTTGGCTAAACCAAATCACGAATTGGATTCCACTGGGAGCAGCGCGAAGAATATTGTTTTTAAAGACATCCTAAACTGTTGATTAACGGTGTGTATACTCAAACTATTTTATTTTTTGTGCTTCATATTTAAATTTATTTCATTTGCATTAATATAAGTACAATATTCGTTGTTTAATTTTTGGCCTTCATATTTTATTATATATGTTATACTTCTGGCATTCATTATCAAATGAGGTGCTGATGTGTGGGAACTGACCTTGTGTAATTTGTGACGTTGCACTGTTGGCCGGTGTGAAGCCTTCTAAACATTCCTCGGGACATACGACCTGATACATGGAAAGATGGCATCTTCAGTTTAATATCACAAAAAGAATGTCATCTCTTCTTTCTCCTGTGTTGTAGTGCAAATCCAAATCGTATCTTCTGGTAATATATGTGGTGAAAGTCTAATTACTTTGGCATGCAAATGAATGTTTTAACAGCTCCCTGAAGGTCTCCAAAACATGTTTAAGGACTTACACAGTTTGTAAATTAGATGGTTAATGCGAGAAATAACTTTATTATGCCTTCTTATGCAAATATGCCTTATGCAAAAGGGTTTCCCGGATTGTATACATGCTCAAATACAATTGTATAAAAGTTGAACTATGGAAAAAACATCATTGTTTGGTTGTTTTCACGTGCATCTCTAAAATAATGCCGTGGCGTTGGCACGAGCATTACTAGGGGGTGGGGGTGAAGGCATGTTGGGCCTATCTATGTGGGCCGTGGATTAGGGACATTGGTGACAAGGCTCTCACAGAGGTCCATTGGACCAATTCCTTGTCCGAATAAAACAACAATCAGTACCGTTGTTTTATCTGACCATATCTCTATCTATATATCTATATTTATATATATTAATAATTTCCCTACATTAATATATATGTCAATTATATTAATAAAATGAAATAAAATATCAAAGTTGACTACTGAGAGTGAAATTTAGGTCATGTTTGGCACAGTTCAGCTTCATCATTGAAGCTGTTTTTTTAATGGCTTCACGAGCGGCTTTCTCGGTGAAGCGGAGATTTGTTTAGAAAAACTGATTAGCAAAACGGCTTCACTAGCAGCTTAATACAAGGCTGAGAGAGGAAAATGAGGGAGAGATATGTGAAAAACTACTTTTGTTAGCTTCATCTCTCTTCATTGTTTTCAAAAACGCATGAAGGACCTTCACCCGCGAAATTGTTTTCAAAAAAGGTGTTTGGCAAAAAAAAAAAAAAACTCATGAACTGGTTGGTAAAACTGTGTCAAACAGGGTTTTATTCTATCGCTACCACGAGAAAAGTATTGTTGTCATATATCTTTAGCTCTCTAGACTATGTTCATACTCCCTTTATTTCAAATTATAAGATGTGGATTAATAATGAAAGGAAATGAATTGAACGTACTGCTCCTCGATCGCACCAATTAACACGGGCTTGTTCAGGTGGCCTAAATAGTGAGGGATGAGAGTGGATTACCCTAAAAATGCTTATATTTATTGGGAAAAAAATAAATGCTACATTTTGTGGACATTGTTTAATTCCTTAGTTTGTTAAAAGTTAAGGACGTGTTTGCTTCGCATCCACACCTTGCCGCATCATGCCGAACCTTCCACGCCCTATTTTTGGCTCACGTTTGGTTCGCTGCATGAGTTGCGGCATGCCGCGGCCTCGCCATCACTCGCCAGTTTATTTTTCACGCCAAAACGCACCGTAAGCGTGGCGAACGAATTTGGCTCCGAAGTTTTGGCGTGGCCGCAGATTAGTTGCAGCATGGAGCGGCTGTAAACCAAATGCGCCCTAAACTATCCTAAATGTGACAAAGGTTAAAAACCAATAATGTTGATGATGTCGAATGAGAAATTTTAGATCTCTTACTATCTCCATTCTCAAAAGAAAGTCATTCTAATTCTATCCTAAGTCAAACACTTTTTCAGTTCAACTAAGATTACACAAAAAACAATATTTACGATGGCAATTTTAGTAGTTACTTCTTTGACGTGATAAATGTTAATTCTCTATCAGTCTGATCAAACTTGAAATAACTGAACTTATGACAAACTCAATATTTCGAAACAGATTGAGTATATTATTTTATATTACTTAAAATGTATATATGTAAGGTTCATGTCTTCACTCCATCATGGCCCGTCATCCCTCTCGATCTCCCTTTTTCTCCTGTTTTGATTTTTCTTCGGTTTTGCACTCCGTCCAAAATCCGAACCAAATCCCACGCCATCTACAATGCCTAAAGAGAAACGATCACAACAGACCTGGCTGGATTCCAAAACCGACCAGGCCGGATTTACCAGAAAAATAGGTCTAGCCAGATTTAGAACCGGCCATGCTAGTTTTCTTAGAAAAACAACCAGACCACCCCGCAAAAAACCGGATAGACCGGTTTTGCAACCTGGCTAGACCGGTTTTGATGGGCCAGTTAAAAAATGAGTTGTATTTTGATGTGTTTGCAAGGGATTTCGACCACTGTAACACCCTAAATTTTGGCCTTTTTGAAATAAGGTTAAAATGATTTAATTTTGAAACTTTGTGCTCATGAAAATCTAGGAAAATAATATTTTTCAATAAACTAAAATTTATCATAGGGTTTAGCAACAAGGTTCTTGCATTCATGCTGGTGCACATGATTTAATGTGATGTGTGGTCTCGGCCAAAACTCAAAATGATTTCAAATGCTTTTGGATATAGCTTTGAAAAATAGATAAGAAAAAGAAAAAAAGCTAAAAGAGAACTCTCCCCTCCCTGTTTTCGGCACGAACGGCCCAGACCCACTCCTCTCTCGGTTTGCCTCTGTTTTCCCCTCCCGCAGGCCCAACCGCAGAAGCTCACACGGGAGCCCTCCTCCTCTCCCCACCGAAGCCAGCAGGCGGCCCAGCTTTGCCGACGCGCCCCCTCTCCCTCTATTTCGCTGCTAGCCGGGTCCTGCTCTCTCTCCTGCCGACAAGATGGGCCCGCGCGTCAGCTATCCCCTACCTCACGTTGGCGCCGAGTAGGACTCTGCCGAGTCGGTTTCCATCGCCGAGCACCGTATCCTCCGAGATTTGGTGTGCTTCCCAAGCCCTATGCCCCTATATAAGTCAGGCCCCAGCGCCGCATCGCCCCATCCTCAAACCCTAGCGCAAGTCGCTGCCTCGCCATAGCTCGCAGCGCCGCCGCAACCCTAATTCACCGTAGCCGAGCTTGCCTCGCTGTTCCGCCACTTCGCTGTCATCCACGCCCGCCCGCCTGCCTATAGGAGATGGTAAGGAAGCCGCCTTACCGCATGCTCGTTCTCTCTTGCTCCGAACCGCACGTGCCAGCTCACAGGAGCAACTCCGGTGACCCGGTCTGCCAAACCGAGCCTCTGCTCGCCTCTACTTGCTCACCACCATCCCCGACCCCCTCTTTGCGTTCGCCGTGCACCACTCTCCCTCCCTGTGCTTTCCGTTCGGCCGATGATGCCCGGAGTCGCCGTATCGATGAACTCCGGCGAGGTCCCGAGCTTTTCCGGCCATGGCGCCGCAGCCCAGCTCACCACCGGCGACTCTCTCTCCCTCCCTTCTAATCTGGGTCGTCCAGATTCGATCTAACGGTCTACGTCTATCCATACCGTTTCGGCTACCTTTTTGCAAAAGAGCCCCTCAAATTTCTTTTAATCAACCCACAGTCCTCGGCCAGATTCAAAATCATGATTTTTCTTTATTTTAATTCAAAAATAAAATCTAGTTATTTACAAAAGTGCCACTGATCTCGTTTTAGCTCCGTTTTAACTCGTTTAAGTTGCGTTAGATTCATAACAACGTAATCTACGTGATAGTAACATTGTTTAGCCTGTTTTGTGCTTTCAAATAAAATGATAAATTGATCAATCTATATGCAATTGGTTTTCCAATTAAAAGCTACTTAGTTTTTCCACTTTGATCTTTTCTAGATGAAATATGATTAGTTTTATACCATTGTTTTCTCAAATTCAAATATAATTGGACTTAATTCAATTCAAGTGTTTCTCTGAAATATCTTATACATGCTTTATATAATTAAAATAAATTAAGCCTATAGTTTTCTTTTTCTCCTATAAAAGTAAATCTTACGGTAGACGTTTTTTGTTCACCGTAGCTCCAATTAGCGTGCTTTTCACGTCTGTGTGCTCGTAGCAATGCGTAGATTAGTTTTTAGATCTTTTTATTGATTGGTGTACTATTCTAATTTAGTCATATTTGTATGTTATGCATGTCTGTGTTTGGATGCTTGTGTGGTGCTTGATGATCGTGTCCAATCAGTGAGCTATATGTCCGTGAATCCACAAGCAATTCATTGAAGGTTTGGACTAGAAGAAGGATATGAGTTTATGGCAAGTATAGCATGGGATCATCCTTGATTCCTAATAACTTTTAATTATTTAATTCATACTGCATGTGTCTACCTTAACTACTACTAAGGATTTCCTAGTACTTTGTTACTTTGTACCTTTATTCCTATGGGTTTATGCATTTGAGTAGTGTGATGCTAGTGCTCAATTAAAGACCATGATCTTATAACTTGAAGATTACTTGGAGGTATAGGTGCATGTGTATGCAGTTATGTATACGATAAATATTACTTCTGGCATGGGTGGTATTCGAAGATTACTTCTGGCGTGGGTTGGGATTTCCTGTTCACCCATTCCTTAGGGATTTGATGGAGCTTTGGGCGGTCAGTTTGTGCAATCTCCACCCAAATACCATTTTACACATCTCTATCTTCATCCATTTCTGTGAAGCATACCTTGAAATCCTCCCCCACTTCAACCTCTTTCGCTACCTGTTCTGGCTGAAGAAGAGAGGCGATGGTGGTTCCAAGGTGGTCAGCGGAGTGTACCTTCAGCTGCGCGATGGAATGGTGGGGGAGTACCTTATTGTGCCGCTCAACACATCACTGAAAAACTAGAACACCAGGTGGTTTTACATGAGGCAGAGTCATCCAGCCATCCGCTGCGATACCGACCATGTTCCAAAAAACCAGAGGAGCTGGTCGGGGATGCCAAGAAGCACTGATATGGAACAAGTAAAAGAGCTCCTTAGCATAATTCAGGGTGTGAAGACCAACGGCGGATTGGTATCATTGAGCTTCATAGCTCGCCGTGTTCAACCTTGCAAGCAGAGAGCCTACCCCTCCTTTGAATTCAAGGGAGAAACCGACGGTACCCGGGAGAGGTTGGAGATGCTGTCGAGAGATGTTGTGGAGGAGCGGGCTGTAGAGCTATTCGTTCCGTTTGCCTCATTCAAGATGTCGGGGTATTCAAAACCCTTTAACTGTAGGAATCTGCCACCTCAGGTAAACATCTCAAGTTCACATTTGTACTTCTTTGTATCTTTCGCCGAATCCTACCATGGTAACTAATTCACCTATGCGAAGATCCATTCGCAGGAGAGGGCGGTCTACTTCTCGGGCGTGCCGAGGGGTGAATGGCCGAAAGGGGTGGACGCCCGGCCACCGCCACAGCCCACAGAAGAGGCGGTGAGCATCTCATTAGAGAGTCCATCCCTAGTTTTGGAGAAAATCCGGGGGAAGAGAGCAGCGGAAGACGAACTAGCTCGGAAGAAAAGAAAGACGGCGGGTGCCGCTTCCGGCAAACCGGGCGGCATCTCGCTTGACGATGATCAGACCACTCGATCGCGGAGGACCGTGGTGTTCAACTGGTCCAATGATGACGAAATTTCGGTAGCTGGTCTGCCGAGCACAATGGAGCCCCCGCACAATGCTGGCGCGGAAGATCGATCCAGGGGAGACAAGGAAACCCCCGAGCAGCGAACGAGGGAGGTTCCTGCACATCAGACAACGGAAGCCCCGGTAGTGCAAACGACTGGAGTCCCCGAGAAACAAGGGGAGGTAAACCCAGAGCAGCATGCAGAGAGGAGGTCTACTATGGAGGAGTATGAACCTTCCTCCCAGAACACTGGAGTTGAAAACGCTGCTACGCCTGGGGGTTCGGGCAGGCACCGCCGGTTCAAGAAATTGAACCGACAGACCAAACCGTAAGCATCTTTGTCTTTAAGTACCTCTGTGGTTTCTTTAGTTCCTTGGCTACTAACGAGCTGATCTGACGCAGTGCAACACCAAGGCCTGAACCCGCGGTGGGGGCAACGCTGGATGCTCCCGTCCCGGAGTCCCCGAGCACCCGGCAGTCGAAGGAACCATTAGCGCAAACAATAGATGCCTTGGCGACGACGGCCGAAGCGACGGCGAGAACCGTCGGGCCTTCGGGAGCGGAAGCTACAGTTGCCGGCGATGCGCCAGAGCCCAAGGAAGCAAATCCGGTGACGGCCGAGGAGCAACTGGTACCGCCTAAAGCGTTGTCAGGGGTGGTCAGACCCGCTGTTCGTCCGCAGAGCCCCCCGACGGTACCTCAAACCACGGTGGAAGAGGACGAGGTGGAAGAGATCGAACGCGCCGAACCTCAACTGCAATCCATCTGGATTATCCACAAACGTGGCGACGAGGTGGTGGTTATCGAGGAGGAAACCACCACCAGGGAGATGGAGAGATTAAAAACCGCCATCGCCGGAGTAATGAACCAAATCGAGGTGAGTACTACAACTGGAAAGCTTGTACATGTTATTGGAGATCGAAGGTCATCATTAGCGTTGTACATCTACAGGGGATAACCCGGACTGCCGAGCATCGGCACCAACTGATAAAGAGGATGGAGCCCCTCGCCGAGGAGAACAAGAAACTCAGGGAGGCGATGAACCTTTCAGAGAAGAACATCTAGAGAGCCCGGCGCGAGCGAGACCTTGCAGAGTCCAACTGGCGAGACCTGGAACATCAGAGGGGAGTCCTATCCGAAAAGTTGGTGGCCACATCCGAGCAGTTGCAGAAAAAATCCGAATAGCTGGCCACTATGTCCGAGCAACTGAAAAAGCCTTCGAGCAGTTGGACAAGAAATGCGAACAACTCAAAAGTGTATCCGAGCAGAAATCCGGTATGCTATATTAGCGAATGTATTCTGTAATTGCTAAAAAGCCGTAACTTTGGTGATAACTGTTTTGCTTTCAGAGTTAGATGCGGAGCTCGGCCAGCTACGCCAGACCATCGAGCAAATCCGACAGGAGAAAGCGAAAGAGTCAGAGCGAGCAAATAAACTGGCCGAGGAGCTGAAAGGTGAATACCTCCTGGTCGGAATTACTATTGAAGTAGTTTTCTAGTATGACGGAACATTGTAATGTTTGCAGGCTATCGTCATAAAGCGACACTGCTGGTGCAGGAGGCCAAGACTCAAAAGGAGAACTTCGACACTGTAGTTGCCGCAATTAAGCCAGTGCTTGACTGTGTCGACCTGGACACGGCTATTCAGCCCGACGGTAGACGGCAACGCTCGGACACCATCATCCAGAGGTGCAAGGTAGTGTGGGAGAACTTTAAGAGCTTCAACCGTGACGCCATCGTGACCGTTGCTACTCATGTCCTTGCGGTGGTTCGGTCTCATGACCCAACCCTCGACATTCAGTCGATAGGGGGTGGTTTCACCGAAGGACTGAGCGATGCAGAGACCCAACAGCTGGAGGACGAAGTGGAAGATGCAGTGAAGAAACTAGCCGGCGATATAGACCTGTTTGGTGAGACTGACGGCAATGTTGGAGCACAATAATCTGCTCAGTAGACATCATCTATAATTTCTGAACAGTGTAGTTAGAACGCGTGAAGGTGTAAAAAACACTTATGTATACGATAAATATTATAAGGTGCATGTGTATGCAGTTAGATTGTATTTCGGCGAAAAAATCTTCATAGTTTGAACCACGTAATGTAAGTAGAGTCCGAGCAGTTGGCTCGTTATTGACCCATATGGCCTCGGCTAGCCCGTAGTCCATGGCGTCGAGCGCGGAGCCCGTGCACGCGTAGGAGGAACAGGCGTGACCAAGGAACCACAGCCGACCACCCATAACGCAAGACACGGAGCCCGTAGCACATATAGGGAGAGATCAGAAACTGGGTCTTCTCCATAGAGAAATGAACGGGACGTGTGCTGCACGACGGTTATCAAGATAACTTGGAGATATAGGTAATATAAACGGCGTCCGGGCAATGTATTCTATGCTGAACCCTCGGCCTTGGCTAACCCATAGTCCATAACGTCGAGCGCGGAGCCCGTAGACGTGTAGGACAAACAGGCGTGACCAAGGAACCACAGCCGACCACCCATATCGTAGAGCGCGGAGCCCGTAGCACGTGTAGGGAGAAATCGGAGACTGAGTCTTCTCCGAAGAGAACAAAAAAGAAAGTATGTTGCTCGCCAATTAGCGAAATATCTTGGAGATGTGGAGAAAAGTATTCGGCGATTTGGAGAACGTGTTCGGCAATTTTGGAGAAAACGTATTCGGCGATAACGTTGGAGAAAACGTGTTCGGCGATAACGTTGGAGAAAATGTGTTCGGTGATTTTGGAGAAAATGTGTTCGGCGATTTTGGAGAAAATGTATTCGGCGATAACGTTGGAGAAAACGTGTCCGGCGATAACGTTGGAGAAAACATGTTCGGTGATTTTGGAGAAAACGTGTTTGGCGATTTTGGAGAAAACGGTTCGGCGATAACGTTGGAGATTTGGAGGAACGTGGTCGGCGCAGTTATGGCGATTATGTATTGGAGTTCATTATGAATTAGCATAGAGCTCGGCGACTGTGAGTGGATGTTAAACTACAATAGAGACAAAATGGAGACAAGTGATGGAGACCAAAATTTTATTCAATATAAAAGTGGAGAGTACATATCTGGAGCGTTTCAAGGATAGAAACGTATAAGGTGTTCGATGTGCCATGAGTTGGGAACATCGACTCCTTCTAAGTCACTTAGGCGATAAGACCCTGGTCGGGTAACCTCTTTGACGACATAAGGCCCTTCCCAAGGGGAAGAGAGCTTGTGCATCCCTTCAGTTTTTTGTTTTCTGCGGAGAACGAGATCGCCGACAGCAAATGAACGACCTTTGATGTTTCGGTTGTAGTACCTCCGCAAGCCTTCCAGATATTTAGCTATGCAGACATTGGTGATTAGGCGTTCTTCCTCGGCCCTATCGATGTCCTCTGACCGAACAGCTACAGCCTGCTCTTCATCATAGTTTTCCATCCTAGGTGCTCGGAAGGCAATGTCCACCGGTAGTATGGCTTCTGAGCCGTAGACCAAGAAGTATGGAGTCACGCTGGTGCTGCGACTAGCTTGAGTACGCAGTCCCTAGACTACAGCTAGAAGCTCCTTAAGCCATCTGCCCAGGTGCTTTTCTTCTTTCTGATATAGTTGCTTTTTGAGGGCATCAAGGATCATGCCGTTCGCCCGTTCGACCTGACCGTTGGCTCTTGGATGGGCAACGGAGACATATTTGATTGAGATGCAACGGTCTTTGCAGAAGTCCCAGAAGTGATGGCAGTAAATGTAGTTCTGAGGTCGGTGATGATGCTGTTTGGGAGACCAAATCTATGGATGATATCTTCGAAGAGCTCGACTGCTTTCTTTGCAGTAGCCGAGACGAGCGGTTTATATTCAATCCACTTGGAGAACTTGTCGATGGTGACATATACATACCGGAAACCACCTGGTGCTGGTTTGAAAGGCCCGATCATGTCCAGTCCCCAGCATGCGAAGGGCCAGGAAGCTGGGATGGTTTGCAGCTCTTGCGCCGACACGTGTATTTGCTTAGCGAAGAATTGGCATCCTTCACAACGTCGGACGAGGTCTTCTGCATCAGTGACGGCTATGGGCCAATAAAAACTAGCTCGAAAAGCCTTGCCGACTAGTGTTCTCGAGGCCGTGTGGTTGTCGCAAGAACCAGAGTGAATTTTGAGAAGTAGCTTTACTCCCTCCTCTTGGGTGATGAATTTCTGCAGTATCCCTTCCTTGGCACTTTTCCTCATCAAGTTGCCGTCCACCAGCACGTGATGCTTGTTTCGATGAATTAGGCATTCGGTTTCAGTCTTGTCGGCGGGTACCTCGGCGCTGATGAGGTACTTGATGAATTGCTCCCTCCAATCGGCGTCCGGTGAAGGTACTGTAAGCACTAGTTGCTCGGTAGGGGGAACTTCCTGAACTTCCTTATCTTCTTTGATGGATGGCACCAGGAGATCCTGAACGAAGACCCCCGGTGGGATCACGGCGCAAGAAGAGCCCAACTTTGATAAGTGATCGGCGAGCTGATTTTTGTCACGTACCACATGGTGATACTCGATGCCATAGAATTTTCCTTCAAGCTTCCTGATTTCGATGCAATATGCATCCATCTTCTCGCTGGAGCAAGACTAGTCTTTGGTAAGCTGGTTAATGACCAGTGCAGAATCGCCGTACACCATGAGGCGTTTGACGCTGAGTTCGATGGCTATACGGAGTCCATGGAGACATGCTTCATATTTCGCGGCGTTGTTGGAGGCCAGAAAGTGTATCCAGAGAACGTATCGGAGCTTATCCTTGGTTGGTGAAATGAACATAATGCCCGCTCTAGCACCGTTGATGTTAAGGGCACCATCGAAGTACATCACCCAATGCTCGGGGCAAGTGGTAGCGATAGGCTCTTGGATCTCTGTCCACTCAGTGATGAAATCAGCGAGCGCCTGTGACTTGATGGTAGGCCTGCTTCTAAATTCGATGGAGTAAGTACCGAGCTCAACAACCCACTTGATGATCCGACCATTGGCCTCCATGTTGCGGAGAATGTCCTCTAGAGGGAACTCAGTGACCACGACAATCTTGTAATAGTCGAAGTAGTGTCGGAGCTTGCGCGACATAATCAGGATTGCATATAACAGCTTCTATACCTGAGGATAACGAGTTTTGGGCTCATTAAGTACCTCTCTTATGAAGTACACTGGACATTGCACCTTGTAGGTGTGCCCGGCTTCCTCGCATTCGACGACAATAGCTGTGCTGACGATGCGGGAAGTGGCGGCGATGTAGATCAATAGAGTTTCATCTGGTCGTGGTGCTGTCATGATCGGAGGCTTTGTTAAGAACAACTTGAGTTGCTCAAAAGCTATGTCTGCCTCCTTCGACCAGGAGAAGCGCTCAAAGAACTTGAGGAGCTTAAAGAAAGGTAGCCCTTTTTCGCCGTGGCGTGATATGAGTCGCCTTAAGGCGACCATGCAGCCTATAAGCTTCTATATATCCTTGACACATGTCGGCCGTTTCATGTTGGTGATGGCGGAGACCTTGTCAGGGTTAGGTTCGATGCCTCGAGCACTGACAATGTAGCCCAGTAGTATACCGGATGGAACTCCAAAGATGCACTTTGAAGGGTTCAACTTCCATTGGTATTTGTTCAAGTTGGGGAAAGTTTCCTCAAGGTCGACGATAAGATTATCGGTGGCCTTGGTCTTGATGACCACATCATCGATGTAGTATTCGATGTTGTGGCCGATCTATTGGTCGAGGCATGTCTGGATGGCCCTTTGATAGGTTGCTCCGGCGTTCTTGAGTCCGAAGGACATAGTTGTGTAGCAGTAAGCACCGAAGGGCGTGATGAACGATGTCTTGATCTGATCTTCTTCCTTCAGGGAAATCTGGTGATAGCCGGAGTAACAGTCAAGGAAGGAGAGCAGTTTGCAGCTAGCGGTGGAGTCTACAACCTCGTCTATCCGAGGCAGGCTGAAGGGGTCTTGAGGGCAATGTTTGTTAAGATCAGTATAATCAACACACATTCTCCATTCTTTATTCTTTTTTCGAACGAGAACAGAGTTTGCTAACCAATCTGGATGATACACTTCTTTTATGAATCCGGTAGCTAAGAGCCATTTTATTTCTACCCTAATTGCCTCCTTCTTGTCTGGCACGAATCGACGGAGTTTCTGCTTGATCGGTTTGGTGATCGGCGAGACATTCAAGGAGTGCTCGATCTTCTCCCGTGGTACCCCCAGCATGTCTGTAGGTTTCCAAGCAAACACATCGGCGTTGGCACGTAGGAAGGAGATGAGCGCGCTTTCCTATTTGGGGTCAAGGTGAGCCCCAATCTTCACGGTCTTGGAGGGATCGTCGAGGCCGAGGCTGACCTCCTTGTCTTCCTTTGACTCGGCGGAGGCATAGGGAGGCTCCAGCTCTAGGATCTCCATGTCTTTGGCAGGCACCATCTTGGCTTCGGTGACCATGCTAGCCATCTGGATGGAGAGGTCGGTAGCTTCGGTGAGGGTGAGACTCTCTGTCTCGCAAGCGTAGGCGATGGTGAGGTTGGCCCGTAGGGCCAAGACTCCAGTAGGCGAAGGCATCTTTAGCACTAGATAGGCATAGTGCGGCACGACCATGAACTTGGCCAGAGCTAGCCGACCAAGTATGGCGTGGTAGGCGGTGTCAAAGTCAGCGACGTAGAAGTTGATATGTTGGACGCGGTAGTTGCTTGCCATGTCGAACTGAACTGGTAGGGTAATCCCTCCAAGCGGTTTGGAGGCCCTGCCTGGCACCGCACCCCAAAAGGTGGAGTCAGAAGGTGTGAGATCTGACAAACCAAGGCCCAGCGCTTTTAGGGCTTTGGCGAAGAGGAGATTTAGAGCGCTCCCACCGTCAACAAGCACTTTTCTGAAGCGCACCTTCTGTACGGTTCGTCGAGGATGAGGGGAAAATGCCCTATGTAGGGAATATCTGCCCACTGGTCGGCCCTGCTGAAGGTGATGGGGACCTCGGACCATGGGCAATAGATGGGGTTAGTGGTGGCGTCTTCCGTAGTGATGGAGAGCACCTGCCGTGCGGTGAGCTTCCACTCTCTTCTGCTCTCAGTGGAGGCGAGGCCCCCGAAGATGGTGGCGACCACCTTATCGTGGTCCTAAAAGGCATTGTTGTTGCCCCTAGGTGGCCGGCGACCTCCAGCTCCATCGTTGGCATCGTCGTCGAGCCTCTTGTCCTAGAACTCCTTAGCCAAACCAATGTAGTCCTTCATCTTGTGTTTGGTGTTCTTGTGAAGAGGGCATGGGCCATCGAGGATCTTTTGGTACTATTTGTCATAGTTGCGCTTGGCGCGAGGTTGACTGACGGTGGCAACGATGTGATCTAGCTGGTGGTGGCAATTTTGGCCAGGCCTGTGTCGTCCTATCCGATCACGGCCGCTGTCGCGATGGTAGCTGCGGTCATCAACGCAGTGGTTGCTGTGGCGTCGGTCATTGGGGTGGTCATTGTAGCGGTGAGACAGGCGATGAGTGCCTGCATCCTCGTTGAAGCGCACCTTGGCTTCCTCGGCGTCGGCGTACTGGTTGGCCATAGTGATCATCTCGCCGATGCCGGTGGGTGGCTTGCGGTTGAATTTGGAGCGAAGCTCACGATGGTGGAGTCCTCGGAAAAAGGCGGTGATGACCTCAGCTTCCGTGATGTTGGGAATAGAGTTCCTCATCTCAGAGAAACATCGAATGTAGCTACGGAGGAGCTCGGATGGCTTTTGGTTGATGCGGCTGAGATCATGCTTGGTGTCGGGTCGAGTACAAGTGACCATATAGTTGTCGGTGAAGACTTTCTTCAGCTCTTCCCATAATCCGATGGAGTCCGGCGCAAGGCTGGTAAACCAGCTCATGGCGGGTGGCATGAGCATGATGGGGAGATAATTCGCCATGACGCTGGTGTCTCCTCCGGTGGCGCGGATAGCAGTGACGTAGGCCTACAACCACTATGTCGGGTTCATTCTTCCTTCGTAGGGCTCGACCCTAGTGATCTTAAAACCACAGGGCCACCGAAGTGTTTGGAGTGCCCTTGTGAAAGCTAGAGGCCCCTCAGGGTTGTTGACACCATCGTCTGTGGCGTTGCGATCAGGGATAGGTTCTAGGGCTGAGTCCGGGTTGCCGTATTCCTACTCGTACTCCTGGTGGCGACGCACTTTGTCTTCATGGCGACCGAAGCGACGTTGCTCGATACGCCGTCGTGCACCCTGAAGGTTGCTGAGGTGCACTCGAGCGTCCTGTTCGACCTCTTGGTTGTGTTGGCAATGGTGTTCGGTGCGATGGCCCCTGGCTCCCCCTAGAGAGGTAGAGACTGGTCGGCGAAACGACTTTGACTAGGGCGGCGATTGTATCTTAGCGCAGCTGATCGGTGAATTGTGCTCGTAGAGCACAAAGGTCTCTATCCTCGTGAATCTCATTAACCTGATAGTGAGCCGCTTTAAGCATGGCACCGATCTTAGCGAGCTTGGGCATTTGAGGGAAACGAGCGAGCTCATTGGCGACTACTGCCAGATTGGTGCTTGGAGTCTTGAAGACGTCGTGGTCGTCGACGCAGAGAAATTCTTCATCGAGGTCGCGGTGAAGCGGGAGCGGTCTTCCTTGTGAATCAAGCCGATTATTCCGAGCAGCCTCGGCCCTCACAATGGCTGCCTCGTTTTCTCAACGCTGCGTGCGGTTGATGTTTTGGTTCTCCCGAGCAACGCGCTCCTCCTCGTTTTCGCCATTCCGAGGAGGGCTGTAGATGCTGATGTTGAAGATCGCACCATCCTGGAAGGGTGGAAGGAGGAGTTGCTCAGAGAAGGTTTCGGCAAGGGTCTCCATAGAGCCCTGAGACTCGGGGCCCGGAGTTTCTTCCAGGATGGTCTGGAGGGGCACCCTAGGGCCCCGGCCTAAGTGTAGCATGTTGATGGCTGGCAAAAGTTGGACGACGACCTGGTCGGCGAGTGGATGGGCACATTCCACCTGGTCGGCAAGTTTGCCCCTCAGGGCATGTTGGTAAGCAGCGGCGGCATTGGTGAACCCAAAGGGTAGGGCCGTAACCCCTATTGTTTCATGAGCAGCCTCCAATAGATCTAGATTGGAGGGTGGTCGATGCTGAACCAGAGTGTTCAGAGCCGATTCGGCGATGAAGAGACAGTCCGACCCGATCGATGGATTCGATCAGATCGTCATTGTTGATCTATCTCCTCTGGTAGCAAGGAAGCGGGCGGCGAGTTATTGCTGAAGGAGACCTCAGAATCGACTCTGAGATCGGATCTGCAGTTGTAGGTGCAGGGGTGGTCGGCGCAGAACTGATCTGCACCGGCTCGAGGAGCTCTCCGACTCTGTCAGCGTTGATGACCCATGAGATGGATCCGACCATGAAGATCTGGCCGGGCTACAGAAGGGACGAAGAGCCTGTGGAAAAATCCATCTTGTTCGACAAGGAAACAACACGCACACCCCTACATGGCACGCCAACTGTCGACAGAATATTATCGGCAGTCCTCCGAGGGGTATCCCACGAAGGTAGATTGATCAGCAGAGGAGCATGAGATCAAGAACAAGAAGGCAATAGAGACACACGAGTTAGACAGGTTTAGGCCGTCAGTATGACGTAATACCCTACTCATGTGGTCTGTTGGTTTGTATTAGCTATCGTATGATATTGTGTGAGTTTGGAGGGGGTCACTGCCCGCCTTATATAGTCTGGGGAGCAGGGTTACAAGTCGGTTAGATCTAAGAGATAACCGAAAAGTAATAACTGATTATAGGAATATTGGGATCATACATATCCTAACAGATCTCGTAGTATCTTCAGGATATCTTCCTGGTGTCTTGCTGGTGGCACCAAGCAAAGTCGTGCCCCGCAAGGCTTCATCTTGTGGGCTGGGCCACCCCTGGGGGCGCAGTCCATGTGGTCTACTGTGGGAATCTGAGGTCGTACCCCCCACACTAATGGCATATGCAATAAACACTAAAAGATGCTTTTTAGCAACAAGGAATAAGGGGGCTAGAGCATAGTTTTTGTGATGCTCTAGATTCCTCTTCTTAAGGACTTATCTGTAAGTGGTCAACCAGTACAACCATGAGTGCTATATGGCTCTGGCTTTAGTCAAGTATGAGGACATTTTCTAGCTTGTTGTAGCTTACCAAAAGGCGCAAGAGGGGCTCCGATTGGTTTGATCCCGCAACCTACCAAGGGAGTGCACTTTGGTTTCTTTGCCTTTTTGTTAGTCACACCTTGGGAGAGGGATCTTACTAGTTGATGGGGAATCCTTAGCGGGCTACACTTGTTAGATGAACCTTTGAAAGACTTCATAGTGAACCTTGCCGGCCTTCCTTGGTAGTGGGTCAAGAGGTTGGCCACCTCAGGTGAAAGGGTAAATCATGGCTGATGGTGAAAGTGTGCAACCTCTACAGAGTGTAAAACTGTTATAACAGTCGTGCTCACGGTCATGAGCGGCCTTGGAACTCTTATGGAATAGATGATCATTAATGGTTAATTGTTTATGCTATACATTATTCATGTTTACCTGATCTTGTGTTTATATGGGCTTATGATAAACTTGTTGCTACTCAATTGCTAAAATTGTGACATAATAAATGCTAATCGTAGTAAACCAGTGTCAACCTTTTGAGCCTCATGAACCCCATGTTATATTGCTGAGTACGATATGTACTTACGCTTGCTTTACTTTTTAATACTTTGGAAAAATCCTGGATGGGTACCATATTGCTAGAGTCTGAAGGAGTTAGGCTTGTGATCAAGTTGTATTCTTTGTAATAATACGTTATTTTATAAGCATTGTCCTTTGATATTACCTCTATTTGTAGCCATATGTGTGATTTGACTTTCTAGGCTCACATATGGTGTGATCTGGTTTTGTCCTTAAAACCAAGTGCTACAACCCCTCATGGGATAAGATCACTTCTGCTTATAAATATAAGGGACATGACCAATTGCGATTCCCAACACGCACAATCGACAAAAACTAATCTACTACCTCACTTTTGCCCTTCCAACCTCCATGATGTTGTCCATCGCTTGATCCGACAACTAAGGATGGTGCCCTAGGCTTGCTTGTCGACCTAGAGCAACCTGACGACAACCTTGCCTCGACGGGATCCCTTCTGGATGAGAGCTTCGATAGTTCCTTTGTTAGTTTGTCTGGAAATTAGCAGTTCTTCATCACATAAGGCTGATTGCTATCCTTTGTTGGTTTTGTTGTAAACTTCACTGCTCTTCATCGTGAAAGTGTGTTGGTTATTCGTTGTGTTCTTTGGGTCATGGTGACCCAAACAATCTAGCCCCTAGATGGTTTGTGACCAATCTTTGCGCAATTATGTCAACACCCTCAAAACTGTCATGGGGTCAAAGAGGGTCAGCCCTAAACTAAAAAGGGCAGAACAGGGTTGCCATCGAGCTTATGTCACTTGAAACGTTGCCCTCCCGCACTCCCTATAGCTCCTCCTCCGCAAGGCCGCCAGCCCGCCACCACTAGGGTGGTGTTTGGTTCATCCTCAGGTAACTACTGGCGGAACTAGGAGGGCCAGCAGGGGTCGTGCCTCCCCCCTCCCCCAACATAGTGAAACAATTTTATTACCTTGTAAAAAAATGAATTAAATAGCAAAAAAATTATTATTTCACCCATTTTTATTATAATATTGTGTTTTTCGCTATAAATACTAAACACATATGTAAAAACATTGAAAAACTATTGAGACATATACTTGATATATATATTTGTCATATTTACGAGGTATCGTTATATTGTCTAGCCTCCCTTAATCAAAAGTTCTAGTTCCGCCACTACAGGTAACGTAACTAAAATTGAAATCAATTCACATAGGTTTAGTTGGTGGGATCATTGATTGTTGACTTTGTTTGGTACCAAAGTGGTAAACGATACTATAGTAAATGACAGTAGCATAATATGATAAAGGTCGGAGATGAGTGGTATCAGCGGAGAGTAGAGTGTTATCTGATTACACGATATCTCATTGTGGACCAAACCGAACCAAGAAACTATATCATCATCTAGTCATGAAAGAAATATGATTACATTACATTTTGTCGAACTAAACGCTTCATAGATTGAACTCATTGCCAATCAGAGGTACCTCCTGCCAATCTCCTTGTCTTATTTGAATGTATCTTACTCTAAGAAACTTTAGTATGATATATCATTTGTAGGGAGGCCTTGCCATTTAGTATTTAGCACCAAGTAATTTGGAACATAGTAAGAGGCAAAACTGTACATATTTTTTAAAACTTGGGAGTCCATATTGTGCGCCTACAATGGAGAAAGTGCAGCATGTAAGCCCATAATAGTCCATTGGTGTGAAACAAGAGTCAAGGATAGACTCATAGGAAGACTGGAAGAGCAACACAAAGGCCCATAGTGACACTACTAGGAATTTCCACTTTCTTGTCGAACAATTTTTGTCACTGAAGAAGCCAAATTCATCATAATTTCAATTTTATGATGAATTTATGACAAAAAATGGTTCGTCATAGAAAGCGCGTCATACTTGAACTTCCATGATGAATCTAGAAATTCATCATAGAAGTGGCTTGATCTATGATGAGAAAAACTGACCGTCATAGAAGTGTTTTGGCATTCGTGGCAGAGGGCAGCCACGTTGGTGGATGCTTCCATTGGAGATGCTTTCTACGTGTACATGCTATAGCCGGTTGCATTGGAGATGGTTCGGATCACGTGTTACCTTCTTATTGCACAACGGGGCCCTCTCTTGTCCTTGCATGTTTCAGGATCTAACTAGACCACCTGTCGGGTCCCTATTGTTCCACATGTCAGTTTTCTATTGGCACACGTGTCGTGTTGTGGTTGGGTCACATGTCACTTCTTCATTAGACCATGTGTCACATTTTTATTGGTTCACATGGCATGACCATAGTACCCCGCGTGTCTTTCTTTTACTCGACCACATGTCATGATGTTGTACATTTGCATATCAGTATTTTATTGGGCCACATGTCACGCCATGAGCTACCCACACGTCTTTTTTTATTCGACCACATGGCAGGACTGATTTGTACCACGTATTTAGTTTGTATTGGCCCACGTGTCCTGTCCTACCACTTAGACGTGTCATTCCCTAGTTTGTCCACATGTTAGATTCTTATTTCATGACATGTCTTGTGCTGGATCTACCATGTGCACACCAATCATTACATTAGAAAAAAATGATTTCATATCTACACTGCTGCACAAAATGGCTACATGCATAATTATATTGAACTTGAATCAAATAATAGTAGTTCAGCTCAGCAACAAACCACTAACAGAGTTCACATATCAAGCCACCACAAGTTCACATCAAAACAACAAACAAACTATATGTTCACTGCATCAACAAGACTGAGAGTTACTAGCATTTAAGAGCATGATATGCTCACGGAGCTTATTGTACTCCTCCTGTTGCTGTTTCTTGTACTCCTCAAACTCCCTTTCAGTGTTTTTATCTTCCTCTTCAGTTGATCCACTTGTTCAGCAAGGCCAGCTGAACTTTCCTGTTGAGCAGCAAGCCATTCCCGAAGTCTGGAGTAGCTTATCCTAATACTAGCATTCTTCAAAGAAAATGTGTTGCAGTTGGCCTAGGAGAGGACCTTGGAAACAACATCAGCAACAGGTTCTGCTCGTATAGTTTCCATAGCTTCCTACAAAAATCAAGGAGTAAACATTAGGTTACAGATTATGTAAGAGGACTTAAATTGCAGAACCAAGAGATTATTTCATTACAAGTAATTCATAGGTCTTTCTCAGCCTACTGCTGACAGAGATACAAAAACACAATGCTTAGATAACATATTAACTGTTGTAATATTACAACTTCAAAATGATGGTGCCACTTTAGGCTCCTCCTACTTTTCCTTCTTTTATGGCAATGGCTTCATCAGATTTTAAGGAAAGCAAATGAAGGTACTTACCACTACTTCTCTTGTGGCATCGCTTAGTCCCGTGTTGCTACTTGTATGGAAGTTGTTGAAGATTCCCATTGCATCAACATCTTCATGAGGTCGATCATGTTCTTCATCGAGCACTTCTTGATCATGTCCTACGTCCTTCCTATTTTTGTCCTCCTGATATAATTGACATGCCTTTCTATGGATACAAAAGGTATTGCGTATTTGATATAAAAAGAGTAACACAACCATCACTTACATATGCTTGCAGGTGGGCAACATCGGAGCGAGATCCTATAACCTGGTGGTACTTTACTTTTGTATGGTTTTGCTTGTTCTACTCCGAGACTGCCTATAACCACAATTGTGTTAGACTCCAGCACAAGTAGACCACATAAAGACTAGACAAGAAATAAATGAGTTCACACACACCCCTTGTTCTTGGAACTTGACCACTTTTGGACAAGTGCACACCACTATGCCTCATTCATGCAAGACACAGGAGAGGTCTTTCTGATTTGATCAACAGGAATGCTGTTGAAGTAGGATCGCTTGAACCTGTACCATGTCTACAGTATAATAGACTGGAATACACTCATGCATGCTTCTTTTGTTGCTTCATCATTGTCGTCAATGGCTAGCCTCAACTATAGAAGTGTGAATGCAAATTAAATTCATTACTAAATTGCTCAAGGCAGAGTTGAATGTCAATAGAGGATATACATACTTACAAAGAGCTTGGCCACAAATTCATTGAGATGTTTGATCTGTCGGTTGTAATATTTCCAGTGCAGGAAAATCGATAGTGGGACTTGATATAGAGCAACCTAACAAGAAATAAGAATCTTGAGTAGGTAGATCTAGAAAAAAATGATTGCTTCAAATCATCCAACACTCTTGTAAACTTTGTCTCTCTTCTAGCCCGCTCTTCAGATGTGAACATGTTTGTAATTAAATCATCAAAATCTAGTAATATGTTATCATCATCGTCCTCCTATTCCTCCTCTGCAATCCAACCATCATGATGAGATACATGCATATCTGATGGCTCTATAATGAAAGTACCTGAAGATTCTTCCCCATGATGAATCCATCTAGTGTATGTGGCTGACATTTTGTATATAAATAAGTGGTCCTTCACCTGTTGCCAAGTATGATCCACCTGGTTAAGCCATTCTCAACATGGGCAAGGGATCTTTTGCCTTGGGTATCTTTTTTTAACCCACTTGATGAACTCTTCATCTTCTATGTTGAATGTAGGTGAGAATGGTATCACATAAGGAATTTAGGATCTATCCATATGTTGCAGAAAAAGTATGCAAAGTCCGTTAGAGTTTAGACCATTGGTGGACAATGGTAAAACTAGCATTAGAACAAGGCATACAGTGTTGGAGAACACTAATATGTGCATTTCTTCATATCATACTATGGGACAATCTAGTTTTCTATTTTTTATGTGACAAAAGCATTGATTTCAATTGAAATTCATATAGAATATCCTTTCTTTATGTTTACTCAGTCCTATAATCATAGAAGAAGGTACTCATACCTTTGTTCTACGAACTGGCATGGCTCGGTGTCGTGGGGTCAAAACCACAACAAGCATAGTTGTTCGAGTCGGTGTCAGAGTACGGGTCTCTGGTGGCTCGGGTGGACTCAAAAGCACAAGAATCACAGGGAGGACACAACGGTTTATCCTGGTTCGGGTCAATCGATGCCCTATGTCCAGCAGCTGATGATCCTTATACTCAAAAGCACCCAAAATCAGGGGGTTACAATAGAGTGTAAAGAGAGGTTTGGTAGGAGGTTAGCTCGGTGCTAATCCTAAGGTTGCCTCACCACTGATGGAGTCTTACCCTCATCAGAGAGGAGGAAGATGACGTGATACGATGGAGGAGCTCTCGGTGCCCCTCTCTCTAGGTTGCCCCTGTTATCATTGCTGAGCAGGAGCAAATTGAATGGAATGATCTCTCTTCGATCCCTCTTTTTACCCCTAGATCTGACCTTATCCCTAATATAACGAGATAGGTCGGGTACATGGCGGTTTAGGGAGATGAGTCTATGGTCTATGTGCACTAGAGTCAAGGAGGGTCTTACAGCAGTGCTCTATAGACCTTAGCGGTGTCATGGAGCTGAAGAAGCCTTGGGCGTCGTTCGACTGCTCTGTTCTAACACTCTGCGTGTCAGGCTATGTTGGCTTGGATCGGCCTCCTCTAGGTGGACCTCTAGAGTCTTCTTGGTGGCGAAGGAGGTCGGCTCTAGGGGCTAATTCATGGGCCTAGGGGCTGCTCAGCCCCTAGAGGCTATGGGAAGCTTGTCTTCTTCTGCCACGCCTCGTGCGTGACCCTATCACGGAAGTGGCCAGCAAGGCCATGCCCGAAGCATGACGTCTGGGTGCCCCTGAGCCTCAATGGCTCGGGGCTTCTCTTCTTGCGCCTAGGCCTTGGCTGGCATCGCAAGCCAGGCCAGATCCAAGGCCCAAGCTCGAGCGTGTCTTTGATCGGAAGTCTTAGGCCTAGGCGAGCCCCCGAGCCCTGAGCGGGTGAAAGGTCCTAATGGCTAGAGGGGGTGAATAGCCTATTAAAAATTTCTACAACAACACTTAGCAAACTGGTTAGACAATTATGAGGCAAAGCAAGTATTGTGCTAGCCTACTAAAAATGCAAGCCACCTACCACAATACTAGTTTCTAAAGTTTGTAACAACACAATAGCTATGTCGCTATACTAAGTTAGTGTGCTCTCAAAGGCTAACTAAAGAGCCACACTAACCAAACTAACAAGCTCTCACAACTAGCTACACTAAAGAGCTTGATAACTAGTTTGCGGTAATGTAAAGAGAGTGAGCAAGATGGTTATACCGCCGTGTCGAGGAAGGAGCCAATCAATCACAAGAATGAATACCAATGAAGACCAATCACCTCGGAATCAAATGATGACACAATGATTTTTTACCGAGGTTCACTTGCTTGCGGGCAAGCTAGTCCTCGTTGTGGCGATTCACTCACTTGGAGGTTCACGTGCTAATTGGCATCACATGCCAAACCCTCAATAGGGTGCCGCACAACCAACACAAGATGAGGATCACACAAGCCACAAGCAATTTACTAGAGTACCTTTTTCTCTCCGCCGGGAAAGGTCAAGAACCCCTCACAATCACCACGATCGGAGCCGGAGACAATCACCAACCTTCGCTGGATGATCCTCGCTGCTCCAAGCCATCTAGGTGGCAGCAACCACCAAGAGTAACAAGCGAATCCCGCAACGAAACATGAACACCAAGTGCCTCTAGATGCAAACACTCAAGCAATGCACTTGGATTCTCTCCCAATCTCACAAAGATGTTGAATCTATGATGGAGATGAGTGGGAGGGCTTTGGCTAAGCTCACAAGGTTGCTATGTCAATGCAAATGGCCAAGAGAGTGAGCTTGAGCCGGCCATGGGGCTTAAATAGAAGCCCCCACGAAATAGAGCCGTTGTACCCCTTCACTGGGCACAACACAGGGTGATCGGATGCTCCGATCATATCGATCGGACACAGGACCCCAGCGTCCGGTCGCCCGATGCTTGCCATGTGTCATCGGTTTTAAATGCTGATCGCCCGATCTCAATGGTCATCAGTACATTTAAGTAGTGACCGGACACGCTGCTCAAAGTGACCGAACACACCAACACCAGCGTCCGGTAGTTTCTAGTAAGGTACTAGAAGCAAAAAATCATGCCCGACCATACACACAAAGCGTTCGGTCGCTCAACGTCATCATACGTCATACTGACCGGACTCAGGCCCTGAGCGTCCGGTCATTTTTTGCGCTAGCATTCAGTCATGAGACCGAAACCGTGTGCATACTGCTGCCACTGACCGGACGCGCCGGTCCTACCAAGACCAGTGTCCGGTCACTTATAGTGACCACGTTCACCTGGGTTTAGCCACCAGACATGTCCATTACACTCTGTGAAACCCTGTCTTTTCTGTATTGGGCGCCGGTGGTACCGTCGGACACTCCGCCGGTGAAGTTTCCAACCATTGCTTAAATGTGCCAACCACCAAGTGTATCAACTTGTGCACATGTGTTAGCATATTTTCAAAAATGTTTTCAAGGGTGTTAGCACTCCACTAGATCCTAAATGCATATGCAATGAGTTCGAGCATCTAGTGGCACTTTGATAACCGCATTTCGATATGAGTTTCACCCCTCTTAATAGTACGGCTATCGATCCTAAATGTGATCACACTCACTAAGTGTCTTGATCACCAAAAACAAATTGGCTTCTACCACTTATACCTTTGCCTTGAGCCTTTTGTTTTTCTCTTTCTTCTTTTCAAGTCCAAGCACTTGATCATTACCATGGCAACACCATCGTCATGTCATGATCTTCATTTGCTTCACCACTTGGAGTAGTGCTACCTATCTCATGATCACTTTGATAAACTGGGTTAGCACTTAGGGTTTCATCAATTCACCAAAACCAAACTAGAGCTTTCAATCTCCCCCTTTTTTGTTATTGATGACAACCCTTTCACAAAGATATGAATTGAAATTCAATTGAATCCATGTTGCTTGCCCAAGCATATTTACTATGTGTAAAAGGATATGGACAAGTTTCATGAACCCCGTATGGTAGCAATTGCTCCTCCTACATATGTGCTAAGAGTTTGGATTGTAGCTTGCACATATGCTTAGATAGGAAATATAGGAGACAATGTTTACCAAATGATGCTAAGGTATAAAAGGTGGTCCTTTGAAGCGTGATACCAATCAGAGTGCACCAATATACCATCCTTAGCACCATGGTTAGCTCGATACAACTTGGAAATGAAATCACTAGATAACCTATGCATGCTAGTTTTTCATTTCATCATTCAAACCTACAACTAGCATACACCACACAAGCATGGATATTGAAATTTAAAACTTGTGCCATGCAAGCAAGCATATGAAATGCACATTCAAATGCACCATACAAGTTCATGAGCTTGCTCCCCCTACTTGTGTGCTCAAAATTTTAATTGATCCCTTTCCTTTGTCATATCTCTTCCCCTATGTCAAATTCTCCCCCTTTGTTGTCTTTTCATTATCTTAGTACACTAATATCTTTGTTTTTCCCCCATGTACTAATATCTTTGTTTTTCTCCCCCTTTGTCATCAATGACCACAAAGGTTCAAAATGTAGATAGGTTGAGATTATCAATGTCAATCAATGGGGTGAGGATCATTTTCCCAAATTTGGTCCAATCTAGATCATTTGCCAAAGATATTTAACTCGGTTTGATCCAAGCACAAGCTTCTTCACACCTCCAAACAAGGGTTATCTTGTACCATGTTGAGTTAAACACTTAGAGCTCATTTTCTAGATTAAACACTAGGTTTACAAGCCCACAAACATGTCATATGCTACCACTAGATCAAGTCAAGCATAGAGGGAATAGTGGTACCATACAAACATCAAATTCATTTGATTTTCATGAATGAGCCTATTAAATGTGAGAGATGTCTAGATGCACTAAACATGTCCTTAGCAAGGATGTATGCCATGCCAATAAACTTTTACCTTGGATTGCTCGAAGGAGAGGCATGTCATATGAGTGGGGGTGCATCAACACATATTTGAGAAATCCAGTATGTTCAACTCATTCCTTAGCTTGCAAAACCTTTTCTCTTCCAATGGCTTGGTGAATATATCGGCAAGTTGATCTTCGGTGCCTACACTCTCAATACAAATGTCCCCTTTTTGTTGGTGATTTCTTATGAAATGGTGGCGGACATCAATGTGCTTTGTTCTTGCATGTTGAACCGGATTGTTGGTCAACTTGATTGCACTCTCATTGTCACATAGCAATGGCACTTTCTTGAACTTGATTCCAAAGTCACTCAAAGTGGCCTTCATCCAAAGTACTTGTGCACAACAACTACCAATGGATATTGTCGATAAAATATCATCAGCAGTCCACCAAGGGGTATCCCACGAAGGTAGATTGATCGGTAGAGGAGCGTGAGATTAAGAACAAGAAAGTAACAGAGACACACAAGTTAGACAGGTTCAGGCCGTCAGTATGACGTAATACCCTACTCCTGTGGTCTATTGGTTTGTATTAGCTATCGTATGATATTGCATGAGTTTGGAGGGGGTCCCTGCCTGCCTTATATGGTCTAGGGAGCAGGGTTACAAGTCGGTTAGATCTGAGAGATAACCAGAAAGTAATAACTAATTATAGGAATCTTGGGATCATACATATCCTAATAGATCTCATAGTATCTTCAGGATATCTTCCAGATGTCTTATGGAAGGCGCCAACCAGAGTCGTGCCCCACAAGGTTTCATCTTGTGGGCTGGGCCGCCCCTGAGGGCATAGCCCATGTGGTCTGCCGTGGGTATCCGGGGTCATACCCCCCACAGCTAGTCCCCGAATGCCTTGTACCCGTAGTGCAACGCCATCTTGAGCTTGTCCGGGTAGGTGCGAATGAAGCCGAGCAGTCGAACTCACGGTCCGACCACCATGATGATTTGCCAAGCAGTTGTGAGCAGTTGCCGAGCAGCGTGTACTGTCGCCGAGCTCAAACTATAGTCGAGTAGCATAACCCAATCATGGCTTGCCATAAGGGTGTAAGGAGCTCAAGTTCAGAACCAAAAATTTCTTCGCAGTGGAACAAGTGTGCCCACTTAGAGTCCGACCATGAGAAAAGGAGATAGTCTTCTTCAACTTCAAGAGGCATGGAGTCTTCAGGAATAAAGCAAGCACATTCACTGCGAGGTGAAGTGTGCCCACTTAGTCCCCGAGCCTGACAGTAGATGACATAGTCATGTGGTGCTAGGGTCCAAAGTAGAAGAATAGTAAAAGACCAGCCGAGCAGGTAGCCAGTCCTCGAGCGAAGCTCTGAAATGAGAGAGAGCACATTCACCGCAAGGTGAAGTGTGCCCACTTAGTCCCCGAGCCTGACAGTAGGTCAAGCAGTCACATGGTGCTAGGGTCAGAAATATAAAAATAATAAAAAGACCAGCCGAGCAGGCAGCCAGTCCCTGAGCCATTTACAGATATATCTAAAAAACCCAATTGTGGAGAAAAAAACCGAAGTAACGGTTGTACAGTAACTGTTACCGAGCCTCAATAAATGGCGGAGAAGTCGGTGATTTATTTGGCTAGTGATAACCAATGGTTGCGATAAATTAGCGACGTGGGATGTGGTTGCATGAAAGCCCATGTTATGGCCCAATAAGCCACGTCGGAGAATTCGGCAGGGCGCAAATCACAGGAACGGTTTCCCAAAAACCCTCGAATGCGAAAGGGTGGGGAAAGTGCTTTATAACTGCGCCACCGCATCCCATGTTCATACCTTTGTCACTTTGCCATTCCGTCTTCCTCCTCAGCCCTTACATTTCTTGATTCGCATCCATGCATGCTCCCAACGCCAGTCACCATCCAGATCTGAGAGATGGCACCGAAGAGGAGAGCTATGAACCCGAAGAAAGCGAGCCCAAAGAAGATAGGAGCGGGAGCCAGTCATGATGAAGAGTGGGTGCCATTGCACATGGGGGAAGCGGAGCTCGAGAGATTGGTGGAGGCGGGCGTGATTCCTGATCGTGTCACCGCCGAATGGCGGCCAACCAATGGTGAGCCCTTCCCGACGCCTAACACTGATGAAGTTGTAGTCTTCAAAGATTATTTCTGACGTGGGTTGGGGTTCCCTGTTCATCCTTTCTTGTGGGATCTACTGGAGTTCTAGGCGATTAGTCTATGCAATCTCCACCCCAACACCATATTACACATCCCGATCTTTATTCGTTTCGGTGACACGTTTCTAGGGGTTCTGCCGCATTTCAACCTCTTCAAACACCTGTTCTGGTTGAAGAAGAAGGGCGGCGGTGGATCCAAGGTGGTCGGCGGCATATATCTTCAGCTCCGGGATGGAATGGCCAGCGAGTACCTGAAAGGGTGGAACTCCAAGTGGTTCTACATGAAACAGAGTCACCCTGCAATCTGCTGCGACGTCCACCATATCCCAGAGAACCAGAAAAGCTGGTCGGAGAAACCGAACAGTGCTGACATGGAACAAGTAAGGGAGCTCCTCGACCTGCTTGAAGGCATAGAGATTAGCAGCGAACTAGTGGCGGTGAGCTTCATAGTGCACCAAATCTAGCCCTGCAAGGAGAGGGCCCACCCAGGCTTTGACTATAGAGGTGATGACGATGGGACCCGGGAGAGGACGGAATGACTGATGAAACAAATTGTCATAGAGCAGGCCATAGAGCTATTCGCTCCCAACGCCTTGTTCAGCTGACCAAAGCAAACAAGGGCCTTCAACTGTACAAATCTGCCTCCTCAGGTAACCATCTTGATTGTTTTTTCGATACTTTTAATCCTGAAGCATTGTCGAGCAGTGAACTGATTCACTTATGTAGAGATCCATTCATAGGAAAGAGCGGTGTACTTCTCCAGCATGCCGAGGGGTGATTGGCCGAGGGGTGTAGACGCCCAGCCACTAGCTCGGCCTGAGGGAGATGCGGCCAGCACTTCATCAGAGCCCGGAGATGGTCGGACAAAAAATTCGCCCCCAGTATCGGAGAAAGTCCGGGGAAAAGAGCAGCAGCAGACGAGCCAGCCTAGAAGAAGAGGAAAACAGCGGTCATCGGTC
The DNA here is from genome assembly GCF_019320115.1 of Miscanthus floridulus. NCBI lineage: Eukaryota > Viridiplantae > Streptophyta > Magnoliopsida > Poales > Poaceae > Miscanthus > Miscanthus floridulus. The sequence continues at coordinate 91,112,568 of NC_089588.1, forward strand.
GCCTCAAACCGGGCTGCATCTCGCTTGGTGACGACCGGACCACTCGATAGCGGAGGACCATGGTGCTCAAGTGGTCGGACAACGATGAAACTTTGGTGGCTCCTCCGCCAAGCACTGAAGCACCTCTGCGCAGCATTCGTGCGGAGGAAAAAGCAAGGAGAGGCGAAGAAGTCCCCGAGCGATAGGCGACGGGAGTCCCCAAGCAGTAGACGATGGGAGTCCCTGCACAGCAGGAGGAGGGAGTCGCAGAGCGGCAGGTAGCACAGAGGCCAACGGTGGAGGAAACCGAACCTCCACCCTAGAATATGGGAGTCGACTCGCGCCTGGGTGTTTGGGTAGGCGTCACCAGTTCAAGAAATTGTTTCGGCAGACCAAACCGTGAGTAAACTTTCCTTGGAGTTACTTTGTTGTCATTTCTTAGCTTTTTTGGCGCTTGACGAACTGATCTGAAGTAGAGTGAAACATGCGGAGGGTCTCACCCCATCAGTCTAGACTGCCGAACCACCGAGGGCTAATCCCATGGTGGAAGCAACACCGGCAGCTACCGTCCTAGAGTCCCCGAGGGCTCGGCAGCCGGAGGAGGAGTCAACCACTGCTGCTGGTGATCTTGGCGATGGTGAATGAGTAGCATTGGCGATGGACGGATCGACGCTAGTGACTGAGGCAACGGCGGGAATCGTCGGGTCTTCGGGAGCAAAGGCTGGAGTTGCCGGCAATGTGCTGGAGTCTGGGACGGTGAAGCCAGTGGTGTCCAAGGAGCAAACGATGCTTCTTGAGGCGTCCCAGGGCATGGTCGGAGCTGCTATCTGGCCATGGAGCCCCCTAGGTGTGCCTCGAGCTATAGTGGAATAGGACGAGGTGGAGGAGATCGAGCGCACTGAACCTCGACCCGAAGCTGTCTGAATCCTCCGCAAGCGCGGCGATGAGGTGGTGGTTATCGAGGACAAAGACACCACCAGGGAGATGAGGAGATTGAAGACCGCCCTCATCGAAGTGATGAAACAAATTGAGGTCAGTACTGCATCTGGAGTGGTCATCTTTGATGTTTGAGATCGAAGTTCATCATTATAATTGTGTATTTGTAGGGGATAACTCGGACTGCCGAGCAGCGGCACTAGCTGATAAAGAGGATGGAACCCCTCACCGAAGAGAACAAAAAACTCAGAGAGGCGATGAACCTAATGGAGAGAAACATCCAGAGAGCCTGGTGCGAGTGAGACCTTGCTGAGTCCAACACACGAGATCTAGAACACCAGAAGGGGGTCCTGTCCGAGCAAGTGGCGGCTATGTCCGAGCAGCTGTGGAGCAAGTCTGAGGAGCTGGCGAGTGCCTCCATGTAACTAGAACAGACTTCCGAGCAGTTCAGAAGTGTATCCAAGCAGAAAGCAGGTATAGTATATCGACGAATGCACTTTGTATTGCTGAACAGCCATATTTTTGGCGATGACTGTTGTGCTTGTCGAGCAAAACATAGAGCTCGGCCAGTTACGCCAAGCCCTCGAACAACTCCGAGAGGAGAAGGCGAAGGAGATAGGGCGAGCAGATAAACTGGCCAAGGAGTTGAACGGTAAGTATTCCCTAGTCGGAGTTACTGCTGAAGTAGTTTCCTTTCTTGATGGAACTTTGTAATGCTTACAGACTACCGTTAGAGGGTCAAAGTGCAATTCAATATGCTGGAGCAGGATGCCCGAACACAAAGGGACAAGTTTGATGCCGTAGTTGCCAAAGTCAAACTAGTGCTCGACTGCGTCGACCTGGAGGTGGCTCCTCAAACCGATGGTAGGCCATTGCGCCCGGACATTGTCATCGAAAGGTGCAAGATGGCATGGGAGAGCTTCAAGAACTTCAATCGTGATGCCGTTGTTACTGGCATTACTCATGCCCTTGTGGTGGTCTGGTCCCACTATCCATCCGTTGACCTTCAGGCGATAGGGGGAGGATTCGCCGAAGGGCTGAGCGAGGTGGAGACCCAGCAGCTGGAGGATGAGGTGGAGGATGCGGCGAGAAAGCTGGCCGGTGACATCGACCTGTTTGGTGAGACGAGCGGCGATGGTGAAGCTCGGTGATATGCTCGGAGATTATCATCTGTAATTTCTGGACAGCGTAGTTAGAACGCGTGATAGCACAAAAAATACTTATGTATGTGATAAATGTTATAAGGTGCATGTATATGCAGTTTGCTTGTAGTTCGGTGAAAAAATCTTCACAGTTTTAACCATAACACAATTATACGTAATATAAGTAGCGTCCAAGCAGTTGGTTTGCTACTAAGCCCCATGTCCTCGGCTAGCCCATAGTCCATAATGTCGAGCGCGGAGCCCGTGCACGTGTAGGAGGAACAGGCGTGACCAAGGAACCGCAGCCGACCACCCATAACGCAAAGCGCGGAGCCCGTGACATGTGTAGGGAGAGATCGGAGACTGGGTCTTCTCCATAGAGAACAGAGCAGAACGTGTGCTGCTTGGCGGTTACCGAAATAACTTGGAGACATAGGTAGTATAAGCGGCGTTCGAGCAATTAGTTCTGTGCTGAGCTCTCGGCCTTGGCTAGCCCATAGTCCATAACGTCGAGCGCAGAGCCCGTGGACGTGTAGGAGGAACAGGCGTGACCAAGGAACCATAGCCGACCACCCATAACGCAGAGTGCGGAGCCCATGGCACGTGTAGGGAGAGATCGAGGACTGGGTCTTCTCCGAAGAGAACAGAAAAGAAAGTATGCTGCTCGCTGATCGGTGAAATATCTTGGAGATTTGGAGCAAAGTGTTCGGCAATTTGGAGAAAACCGTTTGGCGATTTGGAGAAAACTTATTCGGCGATTTTTTGGAGAAGACGTGCTCGGCGATTAGGAGAAATCGTTTGGCGATTATGGCGAAAACATGTTCGGCGATAACATTGGAGATTTGGAGAAATGTGGTCAGCGCGGTTATGGTGATTTCAAATTGGTGTTCGCTATGGAGTAGCATAAAGCTCGGCGACCATAAGTGGGGGTTAAACCACAATGGAGAAAAAGTGGAGACAAGTTATGGAGACCAAAACTTTATTCAATATAAAGTGGAGAGTACATATCTAGAGTATTTCAAGGATAGAAACATATAAGGTGCTCGATGCGGACCAAGAAGTATGGAGACACACCGGTGCTGCGACTAGCTTGAGTACGCAGTCCCTAGACTATAGCTGGTAGCTCCTTGAGCCATCTGCCTGAGTGCTTTTCTTCTTTCCAATATAGTCTCTTTTTGAGGGCATCAAGGATCGTGCCATTTGCCCGTTCAACCTGGCCGTTGGCTCTAGGATGAGCAATGGAGATGTATTTGACGGAGATGCAATGGTCTTCATAGAAGTCCCAAAAGTGATGGCCAATAAATGTAGTTCTGAGGTCGGTGATGATGCTGTTCAGGAGACCGAATCTGTGGATGATCTCTTCGAAGAGCTCGACTGCTTTCTTTGTAGTCGCCGAGACAAGCGGTTTATACTCAATCCACTTGGAGAACTTATCAATGGCAATGTATATGTACCGGAAGCCACCTGATGCTAGCTTAAAAGGGCCAATCATGTCTAGTCCCCAGCATGCAAAGAGCCAGGAAGCTGGAATGGTCTGCAGTTCTTGTGCCGACACGTGTATTTGCTTGGCAAAAAATTGGCATCCTTCACAACATCGGACGAGGTCTTCTGCATCAGAGATGGTCGTGGGCCAGTAAAAACCAGCTTAGAAAGCTTTGCTGACCAGTGTTCTTGAAGCCACGTGGTTGCCACAGGAACCAGAGTGAATTTCGAGAAGTAACTTCACTCCGTCTTCTTGGATGATGCATTTTTGCAAAATCCCTTCCTTGGCACTTTTTCTCATCAAGTTGCCGTCTACCAGTACATAATGTTTGCTTCGACAGATTAGGCATTTGGTTTCAGTCTTATCGGCGGGTACTTTGGCGCTGGTAAGGTACTCGATGAATTGTTCCCTCCAATCGGCGGCTGGCGAAGGTACCGCCAGTACCAGCTGCTCGGCGGGGGGAACTTCCTAAACTTCCTTATCTTCTTTAATGGATGGCGCCAGGAGATCTTGAATGAAGACCCCCGGCAGAATCACAGCGCGAGAAGAGCCCAACTTGGATAAATGGTCGGCGAGCTAATTCTGGTCGCGTACCACATGGTAGTACTCGATGCCGTGGAATTTTCCTTCAAGCTTCCTGATTTTGGCGCAATATGCATCCATCTTCTCGTTGGAGCAAGACCAGTGTTTGTTATGCTGGTTGATGACTTGCGCGGAGTCCCCATATACCATGAGGCGTTTGACACCGAGCTCAACGGCTATACGGAGTCCGTGGAGACATGCTTCATATTCGGTGGCATTGTTGGAGGCCGGAAAGTGTATCCGGAGCACGTATCAGAGCTTATCCTTGGTCAGCGTAATGAACAAAATGCCCACACCAGCACCGTTGATGTTAAGGGCACCGTCGAAGTACATCACCCAGTGCTCGGGGCAGGTGGCGGCGATGGGCTCTTGAATCTCGGTCCACTCAGCGATGAAATCAGCAAGTGCCTGAGACTTGATTGTAGGCCTGCTTCTGAATTCAATGGAGTAAGTGCCAAGCTCGACCGCCCACTTGATGATACGGCTGTTGGCCTCTTTGTTATGGAGGATGTCCCCCAGAGGGAACTCGGTGACCATGGCGATCTTGTAATACTCGAAGTAGTGACGAAGCTTACGTGACATGATCAGGACGGCGTACAACAGCTTCTGGACCTAAGGATAATGAGTCTTGGGCTCGTTAAGAACCTCACTAATGAAATATACTAGATGTTGCACCTTATAGGCATGCCCAGCCTCCTCACGTTCGACCACAATTGCTGTGCTGATGACACGAGAAGTAGCGGCGATATAGATCAGGAGAGTTTCGTCCAGCCGTGGCGCCGTCATGGTCGGAGGCATTGTTAGGAACAACTTAAGCTACTCAAAAGCTGTGTCTGCCTCTTCCGACTAGGAAAAGTGCTCGGAAGCCTTGAGGAGTTTGAAGAAAGGTAGCCCTTTTTCACTGAGGCACGATATGAAGCGACTTAAGGCAGCCATGCAGCCTGTAAGCTTCTGTATATCCTTTATGCATGTTGTCCGTTTCATGTTGGTGATGGCAGAGACCTTGTTAGGATTGGGTTCGATGCCATGACCGCTGATGATGTAGCCCAGCAGTACACCGGACGGAACTCCAAAGATGCACTTTGAAGGGTTCAACTTCCATCGGTACTTTTTCAAGTTGGCGAATGTTTCTTTGAGGTCAGCAATGAGATTGTCTGTGGTCCTGGACTTGACGACCACATCATTGATGTAAGCTTTGATGTTGCAGCCGATCTGTTGATTGAGGCACATCTAGATGGCCCTTTGATAGGTCGCTCAGGCATTTTTGAGTCCAAAGGAGATGGTGGTGTAGCAGTATGCACCGAAGGGCATGATGAACGATGTCTTGATCTGGTCTTCTTCCTTGAGAGAGATCTAGTGATAGCTGGAGTAATAGTCAAGGAAGGAGAGCAGTTCACAGCCGGCGGTGGAGTCTACATCCTCATCTATCCAAGGCAAACCGAAGGGGTCCTTAGGGCAGTGTTTGTTAAGATAATTGTAATCAATGCACTCCATTCTTTATTCTTTTTTCGAAGGAGAACAGGGTTTGCTAACCACTCAGGATGATACACTTCTTTTATAAATCCAACAGCTAAGAGCTGTTTTATTTCTACCCTAATAGCCTCCTTCTTATCTGGCGTGAATCGATGGAGTTTCTGCTTGATCGGTTTGGCGGTCGGCGAGACATTCAAGGAGTGCTCGATCTTCTCCCATGGTACCCCCGGCATGTCTGCAGGTTTCCAAGCAAACACGTTGGTGTTGGCATGTAGGAAGGAGACGAGCACGCTTTCCTATTTGGGGTCAAGGTGAGCCCCAATCTTCATGGTCTTGGAGTGGCCGTCGAGGCCGAGGCTGACCTCCTTTATTTCCTTGGACTTGGTGGAGGCATGGGGAGGCTCCAGCTCTAGGATCTCCATGTCGTCGGCGGACAACGTCTTGGCTTCGATGACCATGCTGGCCATCTGGATAGAGAGGTCGGTGGCTTCGGTGAGGGTGAGACTCTTTGTCTCATAGGCATAGGTGATGGAAAGGTTGGCCCCCAGGGCTAGAACTCCTGTAGGCAAAGGCATCTTCAGCACCAGATACGCGTAGTGTAGTACAACCATGAACTTGGCCAGAGCTGGCCGACCAAGTATGGAGTGGTAGGCAGTGTTGAAATCGGCGACGTAGAAGTTGATGTGCTCGACGCGGTAGTTGCTTGCCATGCCAAACTATATTGGTAGGGTGATCTCTCCAAGCGGTTTGGAGGCCCTGCCAGGTTTCACACCCCAAAAGGAGGAGTTGGAGGGTGTGAGATCCGCTAATCTGAGGCCCAGCTCCTTTAGGGCTTCAGCGAAGAGGAGATTCAGAGCACTCCGACTGTCGACAAGCAGTTTTCTAAAGAGCACCTTCTGGATGGTTGCATTGAGGATGAGGGGGAAACACCCTATGTAGGGAATGTTCGCCCACTGGTTGGCCTTGCTGAAGGTGATGGGGACTTCAGACCATGGGCGATAGCTGGGGTTGGTGACAGCGTCCTCCATAGTGACATTGAGCACCCGTCGTGCGGCGAGCTTCCGCTCTCTTCTGCTCTCAGTGGAGGCGAGGCCCCCGAAGATGGTGGTAACCACCTTGTCGTGGTCCTAGAAGGCATTGTCATTTCCCCTAGGTGGTCGGCAACCTCTGGCTCTGTCATCGACGTTGTCGTCTAGCTTTTTGTCCTAGAACTCCATAGCCAAACTGAGGTAGTTCTTCATCTTGTGCTTGGCGTTCTTATGGAGAGGGCATGGGCCATCGAGGATCTTCTTGTACTGTTCGTCGTAGTTGCACTTGGCGCGAGGTTCATTGACGGTAGCGATGATGTGGTCTGGCCAGCAGCGGCGATTTTGACCAGTCTTGGGTCCTTCTGGCCGATCACGGCCACTGTCACGATGATAACTGCGGTCATCGTGGCGGCGGTCGTTGTGGCGGCGGTTGTCGGAGCGGTCGTCATAGCGGCGTGTTGGGCGATGAGTGCCCGCATCCTCATTGAGGCGCACCTCGGTGTAACCGAACCGACCAATTTATAAGAGCACAAGTATGAAAGCAATCACCGGAGTGATCAAACCATCATACTTGAACCCATATAAACCCGGTAGTCAACTGAAACCACAAAGGATTTCAAACCAACTTGCATACAACCAAGATCGTAGTGATTCACATAACAAGCCACATGTTACATCCATTTCACAAGTAGTTCACAATTACCTCATACAACGGAGTTCACATAGTTATTACAACACGAGTTCATAAATAGCGGAAGCAAAGTAGTTTGAGACCCTCACACACTTAGTTCAAATACGAGCCAGTTCCATAGTCATATCGAGCAAAAGCAATATGATAAGATAACATAGACGATCATGCCCCATGATCTAGTCTTCATTCCCTGCAGGGTGGAGACAATACTTGCAGTAGCCGTTACAGAGCACGTCATCTGCAACAAGGGGGAATAAACCCTGAGTACGAGAATGTACTCAGCTAGACTTACCCGTCATAAACCAAAAATAATTGACACCAAGGAGTATGCAAGGCTTTATCAGTGGATCTTGCTAGACAACCTTTTTGCATAAAAGCTTGAGTAATCATTATCATTATTCACCTGTACTAGCAGTGACTTTTAGCCATTACCTACCATCTATATTAGCACCTATACTAATCAATCACTTGATTAGGTTGCAAACAATAATAACCGTATCAGGTATTTCATGGCTCATTATCATTATCATCATCATTATCATCATCATTTAACCATATCTTTAAATTTAGTGAATCTACGTTGCTGCTGCTCAGTCAAGTTCTCACTATCCGAGAGAGACGGTGATTCGAATCGATTCCTATCCAGCTAGAGGGGTATTCCTAACACAAACCCTGCTTCCCCGTCGGGGTCGCAATCAAGTAACCTTTGGTACAACTCCGAAGTCGCGGGTCCGGACAGCGCCGCATCCTCAAGGGTGACACTCTACCAGGAAGTGCATGAATTTTAAGCACTTGACCCCTTGGACTCAAGCCAATGTCCCCAAGCACATCCTTACTGCCTCCAGAATGCGCACGACCCCTCAGTTCCTGACCTGAGTCGAACTACTAGGCTTCGTGGTCGGAACGACTTATCCGGCCAGCTAAGTGTTAGGCTGCGTTCAACATGACATGAGGACGTACAATGAATCAGTTATTAAACGACACAAACGGGGATAGATCCACACCCAAGACCTCCTTGCCTTGTTGCTTATCTATCGACATCCCGCCCGGTCTCCATTCATTATTAACACATGGTTATTTCCATGATAGGAAATATAGCCAACCATGACCAGACATCATCCTAACTTGCAGGTAACAGGAAATCACCTGACTTTTACCGGTCTAAGCAAGGCTAAGCTTTGATTCGCTCCTGGACCTAAATAGGATTCAGGGTACGTTTACTAGACAAGGAATAGATATATATGCAACAAGTGTTTGCATCTAATTCCTATCACTTAATGCATCCACAAATAAAGATACTCAAAGTAACCATTTTCAAAACATAGGAGACTTAGAATGCTCCGGGGCTTGCCTTTTAGAAAAGATGAAGGTTGGTGATCGGGACACTCAAGAACTTCTTCGTTGGCTCCTTCTTTGGGGGCCTGCACCTCCTGCTCCTAAGCTTGCTGCTATTCCTCCGGGAGTCCTTGCTCAAATTCTAGAAGCGTGACTCTCTCTGGAACACCTATTGCATGCATATGCATAGTATAAGAATCATGCATGCACAAGAGATGGAAGGTGATGATGAAATGTGCAATCATGTATAGATGGACACATGAAAGACACGATGATACAAGATTAACACATATTTTACTGAGTAGGAGCATATCTCTTCTAGACAACAAGAACTACACACTCACCAAGCTCTAACAACCTAAGATAAGGTTGTTCATCTACAGTAAGAGGTCTAGCACCTGCAACTAACAAGTTATGTTAATTAGCCTAGCATCTAAATCATCACATCAACTCATAGCAAGCAAACAAATTATTCACTGCAATCACAGAGTCAAGGCTGCAAACAGCAGCAACTAGTTTTACTCATAACTAGAGTTGTACTAATCCAAAAGACATGCAATAAGACCATATGGAAAGCTTATGAAATTGTCTACAATTCATATTGAAACCTCTCAGCATGATTCCCAAGTTAACAAGGTTAAACAGGCATATTTATCAAATCTGGTCCAGAAATTCCATAGAGCTACAATTTCTGAAGGCCAACTTTGAACATGCATAACTCAAAAAACTATTTGGCCAAATGCCATGAAAATTTAACACAAGCTAGTTAAGTGAGTTATATACAACTTTGTTTTAGACAAGATTCCTAACAAATCTAATCTTCACCAGTTAATTTGCTTAACTCTAAAATCTGTCCAGAAAGTCACTATAAGTGAATTATAGTGAAATAATATTTTATTACATACAAGAATAGTACTAAGAGCAGTACCAATATTACTAACAGTTAACATACATCAAATGAACACTAGAAAACATAGTGGCCATTCCTAAATAAGTTCCTTTCATGCCTTTATTAATTTATTTAGATACTTAGGTTAAATAATAAACACCTAGACAAAGTGTACAAAAAATTCCACAAAAATTATTGTAGCTTATACATATCCCCAATAGACTACTGTATAAATTGCACATTGTTTGAACAATCATAACATCCAACACAAAAATGACAAGCCAGCAGGGCTTAAAATACCATAAATAGGAAACCCTAGTGAAAAGTGTCAAACAACAGAAGAAATATTTTTCTTAGCATCCTTAAGGTATTAGGACAACCTCCAATAAATTTCATGAGCATTGGATTCATAGATTAATTTTTAAAATTCACACAAGGATCACCTAATTATGAAAGGGAAATTAATGACTCAAAAACTATTCATGCAATGACTCTCAAATTTTTACCAGAGCTTCTACTCATCAAGAACAGCTCACCATACAAATTTCATAATTTTTGTAACATTGGAACTCTACATATGAGTTAAACAAGTTTGCATTCATTTGAGGCCAAAAAAAAAGTTTGCATTCATTTAAAAACACATTTTAAGTTGCAATTTAATTCTTCCAGAAACTTTACTACAAGTGTTCATATTATATTTTTCCTAAATACTACACTTCATGAGGAACACCACAAAATTTGGTTCGCCAAAATTGGACCTCTAAAACTTCACTTATGATTTTCCAAAGTTGCATGTAAATCTAGAAATAAGTGAACTATCTTTCTGGATCTGAGTCACTGACAGCCAGGACCCATCGGTCAGTCGGGCCCGCATGTCAGCGAAAAAAAATAGAGCCACGGCGTGGGACGACGTGGTTCGACCGGAGTTCGCCAGCGGTGGCTTCTCCGGTGACGTCGCCGGTACCAAGACGATCACCGAGGCATTACGAACACAACGAGCTAGCTAATTGGACCAATTGACGGAGCTAAGCATGATGGCGGCGGTAATGGCGGCGTGGCTCGATGGTGAGGCACCGGAGGCAACCGTGATGACTCGATCTAGGGCCCAGCCAAGCTTTAATGAACTATGGTGAACCTATTGCGTACTCTATCGTGGCACGCGGTGGTCGGAGGTGACCGGGCCACGACGACGTACCACGGCGGCAAAACGCCGGTGAGGGCATGCGCGGCGCTAAGGCCTTACCAAGCATGGCTAGCGAGCAATACAGGCACGGTGATGCAGTGGGATGACGACTAAGCTGCTACGGTGGCGGATACGTGATGTGGTGCGAGCTGGCATCGGCAATGGCGACGGCGGCGAGCTTGGAGCTTCGACGGCTGCTGCTGGAAGCGAAGGAGAAGGCAGGGAGTGAAATGAGAGAGCATGGGCTCACAGGCGAGCGCTGGCACTCGAGTTGGTGAGCAACGGCCCGACGTGGCCTGGCCAGGCAGCGCAACACTGACACGCGGCCTCCACGCAGCAGCCGATGTCTGAACCGGTCGGTTACTGTGGACCACCATCAGAGCTCCGATTTTGGCCTGACAGCGAGACTTGGCGACCTTCAATCTCCTAATCCGTGATGATCCAGGTTAAGGTGTAGTTGACAAAGTTGTAGTACCAAGTGAGATCTTCGACTTTTCCAATTGGAGCTCGAGCTGGGTCAGCTTGGTTTGGGAGCTACAGGCCTAACAAGTTGAGTACATGAAACTGTTTTTCAGAGTTAACACTTAGAAAAATTTTGTCTCTAAAATTAGGGGTAAATTTCGTGTTGTGATCCCATTTTGAGCATGTTCTGCACATTTTCATGACTTGACCTCTAAACAAAGTTTGTTCTATATATAATTTGCTACAACTTTCCTTTAGGTTGCTCAGATATGCAAACATTCTATGGCACTATTCTAGTTTAGTCAAACAAAAGCACTCAAGAGGAGCACCTAGTCAAACTAAACCCTAGAAGCATAATTAGGCAAAGTCATTAACATAAACATTGTTCCATTAGACATCCTAAGTGCAGTCAAGGTGTTTTAGGTGATAATTAACCACACCACACATTGATCACACCAAAATCAAGCACCACATACATTGAAACAAGGAAAAACAAGTGAATTGCTACTTTTGTTTCAAAGCCATGTTTCATATGTTTCATGAGTTTGTTGCATAGTACTAACCATGTTTCACTAAAGTATGTGACATGTTTCAAGAGTGAGTTGCACATGTTGCACTTGAGTGTTGCATACTATCCATTTCATAAAACAAACACACATGGAAAATAAACATATGTTGCAATGTTTCAAAAGCATGTTCCAAACAATCTAAGCTCATGAATGGATGAATGATGCTCATGTTTATGAAATGCAAGTGCAAATGTGGAAGCCCAACACCTAGGGTGTTACACTCGGCTTCCTTGGCGTTGGCATACTGGTTGGCGGTTGTGATCATCTCGCTGATCCCTGCGGGTGGCTTACGGTTGAACTTAGAGCGAAGCTCGCGGTGATGGAGTCCTCGGATGAAGGCAGTGATGACCTTGGCTTCCATGATGTTTGGAATAGAATTCCTCATCTTGGAAAAGCGTCGGATGTAGCTGTGGAGGAGCTCGGATGGCTTCTGGTTAATGCTGTTGAGATCATGCTTAGTTCCCGGTCGCGTACACGTAGACATATAGTTGTCGGTGAAGACTTTTTTCAGCTCATCCTAGGATCCGATGGATTCCGGGGCAAGGCTAGTAAACCAGTTCATGACGGTTGGCGCGAGCATGACGGGAATATAGTTCGCCATGACACTGGTGTCTCCCCCGGCGGTGCGAATAGTAGTGGCATAAGCCTGCAACCACTGTGTTGGATTCATCCTCCCCTCGTAGGGCTTGACCCTAGTGATTTTGAAACCATGGGGCCACTGAAGTATTCGGAGCGCCCTTGTGAATGTCGGGGGCCCCTCGGGGTTGTCGGCACCGTCATCTATAGTGTTGCCACCAGTGATTGGCTCGAGGGCTGAGTCTAAGTTGCAATACTCTTGCTTGTACTCCTGGCAGCGGCGTACTTTGTCCTCATGGCGACTAAAATGGCGTTTGTCGATACGTCGACATGCATCTCGAAGATTGTTGAGGTGCACCCGAACGTCCTGGTTGACCTCCTGGTCATGTTGGCGATGATGTTTGGTGTGGTTGCCCCTAGCTCCACCCTGGAGGGGTTGCCTGTCGTTGCGGTGCTGGTCGGTGAAGCGACTTTGGTGGTGATCGGTTCTTGTGGTGACTGATCGGCAAATCGAAGTAGTGGAGTATGAAGGTCTTTGATCCTATCGAATCTCATTGACCTAGCAGTGCACCGCTTTAAGCATGGCGGCGACCTTGGTGAGCTCGGACGTCTACGGGAGGCGGGAGAGCTCGTTGGCGGCCACTGCCAGATTGGCGCTTGGAGTCTTGAAGACGTCGTGGCCATCAACATGGAGAAACACTTCGTCAAGGTTGCACTGGAGTGGCCTTCCTTGCGAGTTGAGCTGCTGCTCAGCCATCGCGAGGGCATTCTCGTTTGCTCGGCGTTGTGCACGGTTGATGTTTCGGTTCTCATGAGCGACACGTTCCTCCTCGGTTTCGCTGTTCCGAGGAGGGCTGTCGACGCTAACGTTGAAGATTGCGCCACCCCGGAAGGGTGGGAGAAGGAGTTGCTTGGTGAAGGTTTCGGCAAGGGTCTTCGTAGAGCCCTGAGACTTGGAGCCCAGATTTTCCTTTGGGATGGTCTAGAGGGACGCTTCGTGGCACTGGCCTATGTGTAGCATGTTGATAGCTAGCGGAGGCTGGACGGCGAGCTGGTTGGTGGGTGGATGGGCGTCTCCCAATAGGTCGGCGAACTTTCCCCTCAGGATGTCTTGGTAAGTAGTGGCGACGTTGGTGAGCCCAAAGGGCAGAGCCACAACTCCTGGAGTTTTCCGAGTAGCCTTTGATAGATTTGGATCAAAGGGTGGTCGGTGCTGAACCAAAGTGTCCAGGGTCAATTCAGCGATCGAGAGGCAATCAACAAGCTTCAGACCAACCTGATCGATGGACTCGATCAGATCGTTGTTGTTGATCTGCCTCCTCTGGTAGCGAGGAAGCGGGCAGCGAGTTGCTAATGAAGGCGACCTCGGAGGTGGTTCTAAGATTGGATCTGCAGTCGCAGGTGCGGGGATGATCGGCGTAGAAATGATCTGTGCCGGCTCAAGGAGCTCTCCGACTCCGTTAGTATTGATGATCCAGAAGATTGATTCGACCGTGAAGATCTAGTCGGGCTACGGGAGGGATGAAGAGCCTGCGGAAAAAAACCATCTTGTTCGATAAGGAAACAGCACGCAGTCCCCTACCTAGCATGCCAACTATCGATAGAATATCGTCGGCAGTCCTCCGAGGGGTATCCCATGAAGGTAGATTGATCGGTAGAGGAGCATGAGATCAAGAACAAGAAAGTAACAGACACACACGAGTTAGACAGGTTCAGGTCATCAGTATAACGTCATACCCTACTCCTATGGTCTGTTGGTTTGTATTAGCTATCGTATGATATTGCGTAAGTTTGGAGGGGGTCCCTGCCCACCTTATATAGTCTAGGGAGCAGGGTTACAAGTCGGTTAGATCTGAGAGATAACTAGAAAGTAATAACTGATTACAGGAATCTTGGGATCATACATATCCTAACAGATCTCATAGTATCTTCAGGATATCTTCCAGATGTCTTGCAGATGGCACCGACTAGAGTCATGCCCCGCAGGGCTTCGTCTTGTGTGCTGGGCCGCCCCTGAGGGCGCAGCTCGTGGGTATCCGAGGTCATACCCACCCATAGATATGTATTCGGCTTCGGCAGTTGATAATGCAACACTATTTTGCTTCTTTGATGACCATGAAACAAGTGATCTTCCCAACAATTGACATGTGCCCGAGGTGCTCTTCCTTTCAACCTTGCATCCCGCATAATCCGAGTCGGAGTAACCAACTAGCTCAAACTTTGCTCCTATGGGATACCACAAACCAACATTTTGTGTATGCTTCAAGTACCTCAAAATTCTCTTTGTAGCCTTCAAATGACTTTCTCTTAGTGAGGCTTGAAATCTTGCACACATGCATACACTAAACATGACATCTGACCTTGATGCGGTCACATAGAGTAGACTTCCAATCATAGACAGATACAATTTTTGATCCACCTATTTCCACTTGCATCACTATCCAAGTTGCCATTTGTTCCCATTGGTGTGCTAATGGCTTTACTATCACTTATGCCAAACTTCTTGATCATGTCCTTGATATACTTGCCTTGACTCACAAAATTACCATTCTTCAATTGCTTTATTTGAAGACCAAGGAAGTAACTCAACTCTCCAATCATGGACATCTCAAACTCATTAGCCATCATCTTTCCAAACGCATCACAAAAGTCTTGATTGGTTGATCCAAATATGATGTCATCAACATAGATTTGCAACACAAATAATTCTTTTCCAATCTTCTTGATGAAAAGAGTGGTGTCAACCTTGCCCATCATGAACCCTTTAGAGAGTAGGAAGTCCCTCAATCTCTCATACCATGCTCTATGTGCTTGCTTCAAGCCATACAATGCCTTCTTCAACTTGTACACATGGTCAGGCTTCTTGTCATCTTCAAAACCAGGAGGTTTCTCAACATATACTTCTTCATTGATGTAACCATTGAGAAATGCACTCTTAGCATCCATTTGATAGAGTTTGATGTTGTGGGTACAAGCATAGGCTAGCAAGATTTTAATTGCTTCCAATCTAGTAAACGGGGTATATGTTTCTCCAAAGTCATGACCTTCAACTTGTGTATATTCTTGCGCTACCAATCTTGCTTTGTTCCTTACTACTATCCCATCTTGATCTTGCTTGTTTCTAAAGACCCATTTGGTTCCAATCACATTGTGTCCCTTTGGTCTCTCTACTAATTCCCATACTTGATTTCTTGTAAAGTTATTCAATTCTTCGTGCATAGCATTCACCCAATCAACATCCTTCAATGCTTCATCTATCTTCTTTGGTTCAATGGATGACACAAATGAGAAATGCTCACAAAATGAAGTCAATCTTGATCTTGTTTGTACACCTCTAGAAATATCATCAATTATAGTGTCCAATGGATGATCCCTTGCAATATTTGTTGGTTGGAGCATTGGAACTTGATTGCTTGTATTTACTTGATCATTGGGTTGAGATGATGTATTAGCCACTTGATCTTGTTCATTGTCATGAGAGCCATTTGTACTAGCTTGAGTTGTAGCATCTTACATATTTGAGTTAGAGAGCACTTGCACTTGATCATCTTCATCATCATACACTTTCCTAGGCCTCAATTCACCAACATCCATCTTCTTCATGGCATTTGAAAGTTGAATGCCTCTAACATCTTCCAAGTTCTCATTCTCTTCTTGTGAACCATTGGTTTCATCAACTTCAACATCATGAACTTCCTCAAGAGTATCACTATCCAAATTCCAAACTCTATATGCTTTGCTTGTAGTGGAGTAGCCAAGTAGGAATCCTTCATCACATTTCTTGTCAAACTTGCCCAATCTAGTGCCTTTCTTCAAAATATAGCATTTGCAACCAAAGACCCGAAAATATGCAATGTTGGGCTTTCTACCATTCAAGAGCTCATATGGTGTCTTCTCTTTCAATGGGTGACAATAGAGGCGGTTGCAACAATAGCAAGCCATGTTAATAACTTTGGCCCAAAAGGATTGACTCACATTGTACTCACTAAGCATAGACTTTGCCATATCAATGAGTGTTCTATTCTACCTCTCAACAAGGCCATTTGATTGTGGAGTGTACTTGGCCGAGAATTGATGTCTAATTCCAAATTCATCACACAACTCATCAATTCTAGTGGTCTTGAACTCACTACCATTGTCACTTCTAACTCTCTTAATGGTTGTTTCAAACTCATTGTGAATGCCCTTGACAAATGATTTGAATGTCGCAAACACATCACTTTTGTCCACTAAAAAGAATACCCAAGTGTATCTAGTATAATCATCCACTATCACAAAGCCATATTTATTTCCACCAATGCTAGTGTATTGTGTTGGCCCAAACAAGTCCATGTGCAATAACTCAAATGCTTTACTAGTGCTCATCATGCTTTTCTTAGGATGGGTGTTTCCAACTTGTTTTCTAGCTTGACAAGAGCTACAAAGCTTATCCTTCTCAAACACAACATCTTTCAAGCCTCTAACCAAGTCATGCTTAACCAATCTATTCAATTGTTTCATTCCAATATGACCAAGCCTTCTATGACATAACCAACCCATGCTAGACTTAGTGAACAAACATGTAGATAATTTAGCTTCACTAGCATTGAAATCAACCAAGTATAGATTCTCATATCTAAAGCCTTTGAAGATCAAGTTAGAGCCATCTACACTTATGATCTCTACATCATCTACCCCAAATATGCACTTGAATCCAAGATCACACAATTGAGCCACGGATAGCAAATTAAAGTTCAAGCTCTCTACTATCAACACATTGGAAATGCTCATGTCATTGGATGTTGCAATCTTTTCAAGCCTTTTGACCTTGCCTTTACCATTGTCACCAAATCTGATACTATCATAACCATCATTGCCATTGGTGTTGATTGAGTTGAACATTCTTGCATCAACGGTCATGTATTTAGTGCACCCACTATCAACAACCCAATGCCTTCTTCCGGCTTTGTAATTGACCTACAAAAGAAGATCAATTCCTTTTAGGTACCCAAACTTGCTTGGGTCCTTGGAGGTTAGTTACAAAGATCTTTGGCACCCAAATGGCTTTTTTATTTGAGCCCATCCATGGTGCACCAATGAACTTAGCCTTCACACCATTAGTACCCTTAGTAAGCACATAGAAAGAATTAATCTTAATTGAGGATACATTAGCATTTTTGCTCTTGTTCTTGCACTCATGCTCTTTATGACCAACTTGCTTGCAGCTAGTGCAAAACCGATTTCTTGTGGAGTTATTCAATTCTTCATGCATAGCATTCACCCAATCAACATCCTTCAATGCTTCATCTATCTTCTTTGGTTCAATGGATGACACAAATGAGAAATGTTCACAAAATGAAGCCAATCTTGATCTTGTTTGTACACCTCTAGAAATATCATCAATGATAGTGTGCAACAGATGATCCTTTGCAATATTTGTTGGTTGGAGGATTGGAACTTGATTGCTTACATTTGCTTGATCATTGGGTTGAGATGATGTACTAGCCAATTGATCTTGTTCATTATCATGAGAGCCACTTGTACTAGCTTGATTTGTATCATCTTGCATATTTGAGTTAGAGAGCACTTGCACTTGATCATCTTCATTATTATTCACTTGCCTAGGCCTCAATTCACCAACATCCATGTTCTTCATGGCATTTGAAAGTTGAATGCCTCTATCATCTTCCAAGTTCTCATTCTCTTCTTGTGAACCCTTGGTTTCATCAAATTCAACATCATGAACTTCCTTAAGAGTACCACTATCCAAATTCCAAACTCTATATGCTTTGCTAGTGGTTGAGTATCCAAGTAGGAATCATTCATCATATTTCTTGTCAAACTTACCCAATCTAGTGCTTTTCTTCAAGATATAACATTTGCAACCAAAGATCCAAAAATATGCAATATTGGGCTTTCTACCATTCAAGAGCTCATATGGTGTCTTCTATTTCAATGGGTGACAATAGAGACGGTTGCTACAATAGCAAGCCGTGTTGATAGCTTTGGCCCAAAAGGATTGACTCACATTGTACTCACTAAGCATAGACCTTGCTATATCAATGAGTGTTCTATTATTCCTCTCAACAAGGCCTTTTCATTCTAGAGTGTACTTGGCTGAGAATTGATGTCTAATTCTAAATTCATCACACAACTCATCAATTCTAGTGTTCTTGAACTCACTACCATTGTCACTTCTAACTCTCTTGATGGTTGTTTCAAACTCATTGTGAATGCCCTTGACAAATGATTTGAATGTTACAAGCACATCACTTTTGTCCACTAGAAAGAATACCCAAGTATATCTAGTATAATCATCCACTATCACAAAGCCATATTTGTTACCACTGATGCTAGTGTATTGTGTTGGCCGAAACAAATCCATGTGCAATAACTCAAATGCTTTACTAGTGCTCATCATGCTTTTCTTAGGATGGGTGTTTCCAACTTGTTTTCTAGCTTGATAAGAGCTACAAAGCTTATCCTTCTCAAACACAACATCTTTCAAGCCTCTAACCAAGTCATGCTTAACCAATCTATTCAATTGTTTCATTCCAATATGACCAAGCCTTCTATGACATAACCAACCCATGCTAGACTTAGTGAACAAACATGTAGATAATTTAGCTTCACTAGCATTGAAATCAACCAAGTATAGATTCTCATATCTAAAGCCTTTGAAGATCAAGTTAGAGCCATCTACACTTATGATCTCTACATCATCTACCCCAAATATGCACTTGAATCCAAGATCACACAATTGAGCCATGGATAGCAAATTAAAGTTCAAGCTCTCTACTATCAATACATTGGAAATGCTCATGTCATTGGATGTTGCAATCTTTTCAAGCCTTTTGACCTTGCCTTTACCATTATCACCAAATCTGATACTATCATAACCATCATTTCCATTGGTGTTGATTGAGTTGAACATTCTTGCATCAACGGTCATGTGTTTAGTGCACCCACTATCAACAACCCAATGCCTTCTTCTGGCTTTGTAATTGACCTACAAAAGAAGATCAATTCTTTTTAGGTACCCAAACTTGCTTGGGTCCTTGAAGGTTAGTTACAAAGATCTTTGGCACCCAAATGGCTTTTTTATTTGAGCCCATCCATGGTGCACCAATGAACTTAGCCTTCACACCATTAGTACCCTTAGTAAGCACATAGAAAGAATTAATCTTAATTGAGGATACATTAGCATTTTTGCTCTTGTTCTTGCACTCATGCTCTTTATGACCAACTTGCTTGCAGCTTGTGCAAAACTGATTTCTTGTGAAGTTATTCAATTCTTCATGCATAGCATTCACCCAATCAACATCCTTCAATGCTTCATCTATCTTCTTTGGTTCAATGGATGACACAAATGAGAAATGTTCACAAAATGAAGCCAATCTTGATCTTGTTTGTACACCTCTAGAAATATCATCAATGATAGTGTGCAACAGATGATCCTTTGCAATATTTGTTGGTTGGAGGATTGGAACTTGATTGCTTACATTTGCTTGATCATTGGGTTGAGATGATGTACTAGCCAATTGATCTTGTTCATTATCATGAGAGCCACTTGTACTAGCTTGATTTGTATCATCTTGCATATTTGAGTTAGAGAGCACTTGCACTTGATCATCTTCATTATTATTCACTTGCCTAGGCCTCAATTCACCAACATCCATGTTCTTCATGGCATTTGAAAGTTGAATGCCTCTATCATCTTCCAAGTTCTCATTCTCTTCTTATGAACCCTTGGTTTCATCAAATTCAACATCATGAACTTCCTTAAGAGTACCACTATCCAAATTCCAAACTCTATATGCTTTGCTAGTGGTTGAGTATCCAAGCAGGAATCATTCATCATATTTCTTGTCAAACTTACCCAATCTAGTGCTTTTCTTCAAGATATAACATTTGCAACCAAAGACCCAAAAATATGCAATATTGGGCTTTCTACCATTCAAGAGCTCATATGGTGTCTTCTCTTTCAATGGGTGACAATAGAGATGGTTGCTACAATAGCAAGCCGTGTTGATAGCTTTGGCCCAAAAGGATTGACTCACATTGTACTCACTAAGCATAGACCTTGCTATATCAATGAGTGTTCTATTATTCCTCTCAACAAGGCCTTTTCATTCTAGAGTGTACTTGGCTAAGAATTGATGTCTAATTCTAAATTCATCACACAACTCATCAATTCTAGTGTTCTTGAACTCACTACCATTGTCACTTCTAACTCTCTTGATGGTTGTTTCAAACTCATTGTGAATGCCCTTGACAAATGATTTGAATGTTACAAGCACATCACTTTTGTCCACTAGAAAGAATACCCAAGTATATCTAGTATAATCATCCACTATCACAAAGCCATATTTGTTACCACTGATGCTAGTGTATTGTGTTGGCCCAAACAAATCCATGTGCAATAACTCAAATGCTTTACTAGTGCTCATCATTAGGATGGGTGTTTTGAACTTGTTTGTCGGCTTGACAAGAGCTACAAAGTTTATCCTTTTCAAACACAACATCTTTCAAGCCTCTAACCAAGTCATGCTTAACCAATCTATTCAATTGTTTCATTCAAACATGACCAAGCCTTCTATGCCATAACCAACTCATGCTAGACTTAGTGAACAAACATGTAGATAGTTT
Source organism: Miscanthus floridulus (assembly GCF_019320115.1). Lineage (NCBI taxonomy): Eukaryota > Viridiplantae > Streptophyta > Magnoliopsida > Poales > Poaceae > Miscanthus > Miscanthus floridulus. Next base: position 91,133,524 of record NC_089588.1, read on the forward strand.
AGCTTCACTAGCATTGAAATCAACCAAGTATAGATTCTCATATCTAAAGCCTTTGAAGATCAAGTTAGAGCCATCTACACTTATGATCTCTACATCATCTACTCCAAATATGCATTTGAATCCAAGATCACATAATTGAACCACTAATAGCAAGTTGAAGTTCAAGCTCTCTACTAGCAACAAAATTGATATGCTCATGTCATTGGATATTGCAATCTTACCAAGCTCTTTGACCTTGCCTTTGCCATTGTCACCAAATGTGATACTATCATAACCATCATTGCCATTGGTGTTGATTGAGTTGAACATTCTTGCATCACTGGTCATGTGTTTAGTGCACCCACTATCAACAACCCAATGCCTTCTTCCGGCTTTGTAATTGACCTACAAAAGAAGATCAATTCCTTTTAGGTACCCAAACTTGCTTGGGTCCTTGAAGGTTAGTTACTAAGCTCTTTGGTACCCAAATGACTTTCTTCTTTGAGCCCATCCATGGTTTACCAATGAACTTAGCCTTCACACCATTTGTACCCTTAGTAAGCACATAGAAAGAATTAATCTTAATTGAGAATACATTAGCATTTTTGCTCTTGTTCTTGCACTCATGCTCTTTATGACCAACTTGCTTGCAGCTAGTGCAAAACCGACCATTGTTCTTCACAAAACTAGTCTTGTGAGGAGCAAAGGCTGCCTTGCCTTTCTTGGGGGTATAGCCCAATCCCTCTTTGTAGAGAGAAGCTCTTTGGCTACCCAAGCACATAAGCAAGCGGTCCTCACCACCATAGGCCTTAGCCAAGGTGTGAGTGAGCTTATTGACCTCCTTCTTGAGGTTCTCGTTCTCAACCATTAGTGAGGAATCACAAGTGAAACCATCACTACTAGATGAGGTGGAAGTAGAGGTACTACAAGAAGGGTTAGCAGGAGCAACAATGATAGGCATAGATAATGATTCATCAATTATATCACAAGTTAAGCCTACATTACAAGTCTCAACATGCTTCTTTTTATTTTGCTCATCAAGCAAAGAGGAATGAGCTTTTCAATCTTTTTGTGAGCCTTGCCAAGCTTCTCATGGGCTTCCTCTAGCCTCTCATGAGATGCATGGAGCTCATCAAAGGCTTGCTTAAGGGCTTTTAGTTTTTTACGCAAGCTTTTGCATTCCCTTCTCTTAATACCAAAGTGTTCTTTAGCATCTTCTAGCATGTCAAATAGTTCATCCTTAGTAGGTTCATCATCATCAATATCACTATCATTTTCATTTTCATTATCATGTTCTTCATCACTTCCATCATCACAAATTTGTACCTTAGTGGCCTTAGCCATGAAGCATGATGGAGTGTCGAAGAGAGAAGGCTTCTCATTGATAGCAATGCTTGCAAGTGCCTTCTTCTTGGTGGTCTTATCATCATCATCACTTGAGGAAGCATCACTATCCCAAGTGACCACATATGAACCACCCTTCTTCTTATTGAAGGTCATCTTGTCCTTCTTCTCTTTCTTTTCCTTCTTGTCCTTCTTCTTGTTCTTCTTGTCATCATCTTTGTCGCTATTGTATGGGCATTGAGCAACAAGATGATCTTTGCTTCCATAATTGAAGCACCTTCTTGACTCTTCCTTGTTCTTAGATGAAGACTTCTTTCTTCTAGCACAGTAGCCCTTCTTCATCATGAACTTGCCAAATCTCTTGACAAAGAGAGCCATCTTCTCATCATCATCATCATCCCATAAGCCATCATATTCACTTGATGTAGCTTGCTTTGCCTTGCTCTTAGATGATGTGGCCTTGAATGCCACACTATTCTTCTTGTCATCCTTCTTCTCATCTTTCTTCTCCTTCTTTTCTTCCTTCTCATTATCATCTCTATATGTGTCATCGGTCATTATGTCTCCCAATACTTGGTTTGGTGTCATGGTGTCCAAACCACTCCTCACTAGAATAGTGACCAATGTGCCAAATCTTGAAGGCAAGCATCTCAAGAACTTGTGGGAGAAGTCCTTGTCCTTCACCTCTTCTCCAAGTGCTTTAAGATCATTAACAAGCACTTGAAGCCTATGAAACATCTCCGACACACTCTCATCCTCCTTCATCTTGAAGCTTGCAAACTTTTCCTTGAGAATGTATGCCTTTGCACCCTTCACGGCTTGAGTGCCCTCAAATGATTCCTCCAATTTCTTCCATGCCTCATGAACTCTCTCAATATTCTTGATTTGCTCAAATGTTCTATCATCCAAAGCATCATGGATGGCACTAAGAGCAATGTCATTATTTTGGAGTAGCATTTCTTCGGCGGTGGTGGGAGCCTCTTCATCATCAATCTCAATCTTGGTCTCTACCACCTTCCAAACCTTCCTATTGATTGACTTGATATAAGTTGTCATCTTAGCCTTCCAATAGGGATAGTTTGAGCCATCAAATTGGGGTGGCTTCTTGGTGTTGTTGATTTGAGCCATTTTTACACCGAAGGTTGTTAAGACTCAAATCACGGTGACCTCGGCTCTGATACCACTTGAAAGGTCCTAATGGCTAGAGGGGGTGAATAGCCTATTAAAAATTTCTACAACAACACTTAGCAAACCGGTTAGACAATTATGAGGAGAAGCAAGTATTGCGCTAGCCTACTAAAAATGCAAGCCACCTACCACAATTCTAGTTTCTATAGTTTCTAACAACACAATAGCTATGTCACTATACTAAGTTAGTGTGCTCTCAAAGGCTAACTAAAGAGCCACACTAACCAAACAAACAAGCTCTCACAACTAGCTACACTAAAGAGCTTGATAACTAGTTTGCGGTAATGTAAAGAGAGTGAGCAAGATGGTTATACCGCCGTGTCGAGGAAGGAGCCAATCAATCACAAGAATGAATACCAATGAAGACCAATCACCTCAGAATCAAATGATGACACAATGATTTTTTACCGAGGTTCACTTAGTTGTCGGCAAGCTAGTCCTCGTTGTGGCGATTCACTCACTTGGAGGTTCACGTGCTAATTGGCATCACACGCCAAACCCTCAATAGGGTGCCGCACAACCAACACAAGATGAGGATCACACAAGCCATGAGCAATTTACTAGAGTACCTTTTGGCTCTCCGCCGGGAAAGGTCAAGAACCCCTCACAATCACCATGATCGGAGTCGGAGACAATCACCAACCTTCGCTCAACGATCTTCGCTGCTCCAAGCCATCTAGGTGGCAGCAACCACCAAGAGTAACAAGCGAATCCCGCAGCGAAACACAAACACCAAGTGCCTCTAGATGCAAACACTCAAGCAATGCACTTGGATTCTCTCCCAATCTCACAAAGATGTTGAATCTATGATGGAGATGAGTGGGAGGGCTTTGGCTAAGCTCACAAGGTTGCTATGTCAATGCAAATGGCCAAGATAGTGAGCTTGAGCCGGCCATGGGGCTTAAATAGAAGGCCCCACAAAATAGGGCCATTGTACCCCTTCACTAGGCACAACACGGGGTGATCGGACGCTCCGGTCATATCAACCAGACGTAGGACCCCAGCATCCGGTCACCCGATGCTTGCCATGTGTCATCGGCTTTAAACGCTGATCTCCCGATCTCAATTGTCATCAGTACATTTAAGTAGTGACCAGACGCGCTGCTCAAAGTGACCGGATGCACCAACACCAGCGTCTGGTCATTTCCAGTAAGGTACCAGAAGCAAAAAATCACGACCGGATGTGTCCGGTCATGCCCGACCGAACACACCCAGTATCCGGTCACTCAACATCAACATACGTCATACTGACCGGACTCAGGCCCTGAGCATCAGGTCATTTTTCGTGTCAGCATCCGATCATGAGACCGAAACCGTGCGCATACTGCTACCACTGATCGGACACGCCGGTCCTACTGAGACCAGCGTCCGGTCACTTACAGTGACCACGTTCACTTGGGTTTAGCCAACGGACATGTCTGTTACACTCTGTGAAACCCTGTCTTTTTATATAGGGCGCCGGTGAAGTTTCTAACCCTTGCTTAAATGTGCCAAACACCAAGTGTATCACCTTTTGCACATGTGTTAGCATATTTTCACAAATGTTTTTAAGGGTGTTTTCACTCCACTATATCCTAAATGCATATGCAACGAGTTAGAGCATCTAGTGGCACTTTGATAACCGCATTTCGATATGAGTTTCACCCCTCATAATAGTACGACTATCGATCCTAAATGTGATCACACTCACTAAGTGTCTCGATCAGCAAAAACAAATTGGCTCCTACCACTTATACCTTTGCCTTGAGCCTTTTATTTTTCTCTTTCTTCATTTCAAGTCCAAGCACTTGATCATTACCATGGCAACACCATCGTCATGTCATGATCTTCATTTCCTTCACCACTTGGAGTAGTGCTACCTATCTCATGATCACTTTGATAAACTGAGATAGCACTTAGGGTTTCATCAATTCACCAAAACCAAACTAGAGCTTTCAGCGGGGGGCTACGCCATGCCCAGGCTCGGTTAGCTTTCTTCATCGGAGGGTGCGCATGAGCGTGCCTGATGGATATAGCCCCCGATCCCTCGAGCAATCCTGGAGGGATCGGCTAGGGGTCTTCTTCGGTAGGGAAGCGTTGGACCCGAGGCATAACATACTCATATGTTAGGATCACATCACTCGGCTGCAAGGTGCCTCTGTTGTGGCACACACCTGATCATGTGGACGCCAATGCCGCCATGCTTCGCCGGGAGAGTGCCGCCACTCCACCGAAAGGACTCCTAAGCCAGTGTTGGTATTTATTAACTTGTCACTTGTTTTAGTAGTCACCTAATATATGTCTACATCTCTTGACATTACTTTACCAGGTTGTCATCCCTAGTGATGATACCATAGATGCTTGGTGGTACCACCTAGTATTACTACTAGAGTAGTTCTTTATTAGTTTATGTGACTATATATATATAAATGAAAGTAATCTGCAAGCGCACAGATAATATATCATTGTAGCACTTCACCCGGGAGCATTCCAGGTATCGTTATTTATATTTTTACCACAGGGAAGGTCTGGCATGGACATGTACTGATAACTTATACTATTGATGGAGAAATAAACCATAACCAATATTCTACTCATAATAGGGGTAAGTCAAGAGGTAAATGTATATGGATCATAAATAATAATTAATCATTGATCACTTAGAGTACTCCTTTCTATGGCATTAGCACGGTCAAGTAGAATATTAGAGGGATAACTCCTAAGTCATTCTTAATTACAAGTCAAAGCATACATTGATTAGTGCCATTACACTTTGTAGTCATGACTAAGATCATCTTCATATCTACACATAAGGGATATTATGTGGCAGAACTACCCGAAATAATAAACTTACGGAGGCGCTCATCTTCCACCAGACACTAAGCTCCCCTAAAGCAAGCTACAATGAGCGGTATCCATCGGGCACACCCCAGGGGAGAACCCAAAAGATCCACATTTTCCCCCAAGGATCCAATAATGAGAACGAGTTACAATACTTAATGGATTTCATACATCTAGAGTTCATAAAAGGTACATTATTACATTTCCAAAGTCAGAGTGCGGAATATTAAATAGCGGAATTTAAAAATAAACATCTAGCGATAAGGAACGAGGATCCGTCTGTGCCCACCAGAAGAATCCTCCACACAATGGTACTCTTCAAACATTACCTACAATAGGGGTAAATAAACCCTGAGTGCACAATGTACTCGCAAGACTTATTCGACTAGTGGGAATAATTTCCCGACTCCAAGGAATATGATAAGCTTTATGGTTTGTTGGTTTCCTTTTTGGCAGAAAGCAATACTATTAGTGAGTCCTTACTTATGATATTATTAATAGCCGTATTAATTTATTATCTATCCATTCTATGTAAGCACCTGTTCTACTTTCAAGCAAGAGTTGAGCAATCAGCTCCATTTCATCACCTTCCATCTTTCAGTTCTTACTATGATGCTAGAGTTAAGACAAGCCATACCGACTCGGCGGCCATTCATGAATCATTGTCACCAGCTGAGTACGCTGAAAACACATGCCCCGCTTGTACCCCAGGCACAAGCAGGACTAACCCATCACACTCTTGTCCTAGGTGTCTAGGTCCCCGTCCAAACTTGAACTCCATGCCCCCACTCCTGAGTCCCGAACTCAGTGCGGTGCAAGGACCTCCACCATCCCCACCTCCAATCAGTCAGTTTGGAAAGAGCCAGATCCACGACAAGAGAGCAATGAGTCTTCCATGTGCCCATAACCAAGTATGTGCTTGGGATAATAGATCTATGACTTGCCTAGCATCCATTGCAACGATCGGTCCTTAACCGACACAGGCAAGGAAAAAGTGTAACCGAGCCATGCCCTGTTGGCCATAGGACACAACCCCTCACACCCACCAGTACCCAAACCACATCCCTGCCAAGTCACCACTTTTCCTTTCCACCATTTTATCATGAGTGATCATAATTATCACCTATTGTGAGTAACGGCAGGTTACTCACGCTACTGAAATCCTAAGCATAGCAGCTATTCGACTTGTACTAGTAGGACTCATAGGTAGATATTTTTATGCATGTAGTTGCCATAAAATACCTATAATGTAAATGCACATCATATATATATTCAGTGATCATTAAAAATAGGGGTTATGCACCGGGGCTTGCCTTGGGCAGGCAGTGGGTCAGCAAAGTCAGCACCAAAAGTCTCCGGGGCTCCCTCCTACATGAGGATCTCCTCCTCATACTCCTCAATGACCTCTTCGTAATCCTATTCGTCCACGGGCACGAACTCTACCAACTCGTGATCTACATGTATGAAATGATGATGCAACACTAAATAATATGGCAACAGCAGCTCTTAAAATAAAATACCTCTATCAACTACTAAGCTAGTGTTACCGACCAATGTACTAAGTTACCTACTGTTACCACTAACAAGTATGAAGCATGACATACATTATCATAGCAACTAAAGGTATCCTTACTCCTAATACCGATTTACTCTATATATAATAAAACAAGGATAATAGCTACTCTATTTATCAAACTACTCTAGGGCTACAAAATTTACAGCAAGTACATAATAATCTAATGAGCCTACTATAAAAATTTCATAGCTAAAGCTATCATCTATTTGCCACAAAAATTCCTACAAATATTAATCTACATAATACTAAGCTCTCTAATTCGAATTTATGAACCTACCATGGTGGCGGAGATCCTAGGAGTGAACGTAAGGCCGGACCATGGTGGGAGTGAACATGAAGCTCTGGGCGAAGGAAGCGTGAGCTGGGATGCCATAGCAAGGCTGGACCATGGTGGCGGAGATCCTGCAACCACAGTGGTTGCGTTCCGGTGAGTCACAACAATGACAAAGAAATTGGGCTAGCCAATGAGCTCAAGGAACTCACCATGGAACCAATCGAGGCAGTGGTTCGACTGGAGACGGCCTGAGCCGAGCTGGCTGCATGCGCACGGTGGTGGCAAGGCTACGTCAGGAAAGCTAGGCAGTGGTAGCGATTCGGCAAGGGTGCGCAGGGTGATTAGCAGGTGGGGGCGAAGCTAGAGGTGTAAGGAATCGACACAGGCTGCACTGGATAGGGGCTGGCCTTCGACGTAGGCCAACTTGGTCTTATCGACCCAGCGGACGGCAGCTCCAAATTAGAGCATGGTGCGGTGAGACTCGCTGTAAGGTCGGGTCGGGTGGCTGGCTGGCTACTCAGCGGAGCCGAGGATGGGGTTAATTGGATTGCGGTGCCTCCACCACGGTGAATTGAAGGGAGTGGGTCCATCGGCCATGGCGATAGCGGAGACAAGGGAGGATAGGTGAGGCTTGGCTCTTTGCTGCCATGGCGTGACACGGCTGCCAATCGGTGTACAAACAAGTACCACTATAGGATGATGGGAAATTAGCCAAACGCGCTCAAGACGGTGGGGAACAACAAAACGTGCTCCGGATGGCTGGTCGCACTACCTAACACCCAAGCCGACAGCAGCTCGGTCCTTTGCGCCACAGTGGATAGCGCCGACTAGGGAGAGGCTTCCGTGTAGCGTCGCATCAAGCTTAGACGTGATGGCAGAGGCAGGCGGGGCAAGCTCACGCGTGTGCAGCTATGAAGGTCAATAGTAGCAGTTATCACGTGGCAGCGGCGGTCGGAGCGTAGCACGATCGGGCCGTAGCGCGACCCGACAGCGGTGGTGGCAGAGTGGCTGGGCCAGCTAGGCATGACATGCGCGTGTGGCGTGAGACGTGTGGTAGAGCACGGCCACCGTGGTGCGGGTGATGATGGCCAGAGGCAGGCCTAGGTAGAGGTGCGTGCGACGCATGCCAGGACGTAGCAACGACGGCGCGACCTGCAGCGCGGGGCCAGCGGCAGGGCTGGCCAGCATGGTGGCCTGCACGTGGTGCACCCGTTGGGCAGCAGGCATGGCGACGGTGAGTGTCGGTGCGGTGATCACACCCAGACACTGCAATTGACCAAGAAAAGTGACTTGCATGCTTTTTAAAGCTGCCCAAAAACCCAACTCAACGATCCAGTTGCTAAACCAACTATTTTACGCTCAAGATGGTATATCAAGTGACTAAAACAAACCCTTAAACCGTGCCACTACCTAACCCGATCCTCCTATAAAAAATGTCTAACTCGGCTTCGTCGACCCATTTTCAGACTTAAGAAAAGTGACTAAGTTTTGATCGGTTTTTGCGTCAACTTTGATTTCCAGGCTACCAATTAAACTAGCTAGTGACTCCCATTCTTGACCACGAGTATTTCGCCATCACCTACAAAGCTTGTACTACAAACTTTATCAAAGTTTCGCATATGTGTTCTATAGCATTTTCGTTCAATAAAAATTCATTTAGAACACTAAGTGATACAACGCGACATGAAATGTAACATTCGTTTCATGTTTTCCGACGAATGTTTCAAGTTATGTATATTGCTTTACACTCTATAATTCATACATGTACACATAAGTATGATGCTCATGCAGTGTTTTAGCAAAAAGTTGTACAGTGTAGCACCGAGGGTGTTACAAATCTACCCCCCCCTAAAACAAAATCTCGACCTGAGATTTCATGTGCCTAATGTGGGAAGGAAATAGGAGGTACATTTCAACATAACAACTACTCATCAGAACCAGAGAGAAGGTGGGGGTAATGCTTCAATATATAGCTCTCTTGTTCCCATGTGGCTTCATCCTCTGAATGGTTTTGCCACTGCACCTTGTAGAACATTACCACATTGTTCCTTGTCACTCTTTCTTTTTCATCTAGGATTTTGACAGGGTGCTCAACATAAGTCAAATCTAGCTTGAGGTGAAGTCCTTCAATTTCCATAGCTTCATCAGGAACCCACAAACATTTCTTCAATTGAGATACATGAAACACATTGTGTACCATAGATAAAATATCGGGAAGCTATAGACGGTAAGCAACTAGGCCACACTGCTTCAAAACTTTGTAAGGACCCATATATCAGGGAGCTAGCTTGCCATGGATACCAAACCGATGCACCCCCTCATAGGAGACACCTTGAGGTACACATAATCCCCAACTTCAAACTCCAAGGGCCTTCTTCGCTTGTCTGTATAGGCTTTCTGTTGGCTTTGAGCTGCCTTCAAATGACTCTAAATCATGACGACTTTCTCTCGAGCCTCCTTGATGAATTCTAGCCCAAAGTATCCATGGTCTCCCACTTCAACCTAGTTAAGTGGTGTCCTACACTTTCTTCCATATAGAGCTTCAAATGGTGTCATGCGGATGCTTTCTTGGTAGCTATTATTGTAAGAAAATTTGGCTAACTTCAGGCATTCATCCCACTTCTCAGGAAAAGAAATGGCACATGCTCTTAACATATCCTCAAGCACCTAGTTCACCCTTTCGGTTTGACCATCAGTCTGGGGGTGATAGGTTGAACTACGGAGGAGACTAGTTCGAAGACACTCCTAGAGCTACTCCCAAAAGCGAGAGACAAAAACTGATCCCCTATCAGAGATGATAGTAAGGGGAACTCTGTGTAGGGTCACAATCTAGTCCAAGTACAACTAGGCATACTTTCTAGCAGAATATGTGGACTTCACTATGAGAAAATGAGCTGACTTGGTAAGGCGATCCACAATGACCCAGATAGAGTTATAGCCCTTGCATGTGCGGGGTAAACCCACAATGAAGTCCATGGAAATATCCTCCCATTTCCAAAGTAGAATGGGCAAGGACTGCAGATATCCTAGAGTATGCATATGATCTTCCTTAACTCTACCACAAGTGTCGTACTCCGCGACATGCTGGGTGATGTCCTGCTTCATGTTGGACCACCAGTACAAGTGGCGCAAACCATGATACATCTTGTTGCTGCCAGGATGGATAGTACAAAAGTCCAAAGGCAGCAAAACAAAAAGAGAAGGCACTAAGGCCTCCCGAATAACAATTATAAAGGCGCAAAGGATGGCCATACACCTTGGACACGCCCCCTAATGGGCCCAAATACGATACATGGTCCAACGGACCAAAAGACGGTGTCGCAGCACCCTGGCAGACTGTAGATGCTTGTACAAAATTGTCGGATCTCCTCCAAGCTGAGCTACTTGGTTATAAATTTCCAGCCTTTTTGGTGACACAAGGTCATGATTCTATATGGGTCATTGTAGATTGCCTTACCAAGTCAGCACATTTTATATCGGTGAACACAGGATGTCTGTCTCATTACTTAAGGATCAAACCAATGGCATTTGAATATGATGGGATTAAAAGGTTTGGAACCATGATATCCGTTAGCACACGGTGCTCACCGTTCTGGCACCTGAAGATGATGGTGCCGCACCCTTGAATTGCCACCCTTGAGCTATCACCAAACTTCACCGTGTTGGTCTTGTCATCGTCGAGCTTGGATGATTTTTGAGCCTATGGTGCATTCGGTGCAAACCGTGCACCTATCTTGTGTCAAGCTTAGCACTATCTCCAAACAGACCTCACGATGTCTTTCATCACCCCGTTCGGATCATTTTGCTATGTCATAATGCCATTCGGTCTGAAGAATGCAGGGGCTACATACCAACGGTGCATGCTCAAGTGTTTTGGGATCTCATTGGGCAGACCCAGTCGACTAGAGGTCCGAGCTCTATCGCTGGGTCTTCTTCGAGCTCCATGACTTCAGAGCTAGACTGAGCCAATGGTTGGTCAGCCCCCGAGGCTAAATTTGGGGGACCATCATCGGCCTGTTCTGACCCCTCATAGCGGACCGAGGGCTTGTGTTCGTCATTAGCGAAGACACCCATTCTTGGATTGCTTTTCCTTATGACGCGAGGGACTGCCACCATCCATGACTACGAAGAACACGAAGTGGAACTAAGAAACAATACAACTAGATGCGAATGAGCCGGCAATGTGTAGCACCCCTGTTAGATTAAGGTGCTGTAGCTCCAAACCCCACTCATTAAGGAGCCCGCACAAGAACCAGTGCACGGGGGGCTAGAGATGAGGGTGACAATCGACATCGATCGGTATCTCCGCATGCATGTGGTGTCACAACCGGAAATCAAGCAGCTATATGAGTAGTAGATAGCTTGGTGACCAGGGGGAGATTCTTGGGTTCTCGACCGAGCCACTCATATAGTTCCCGAGCCCCTTTATCGGTGCTCGGGGGCTCGCTGCCTCCCTCGTTGGGTCACCATGAGCAGCTCGAGGCCCTTGGCACCAAGTTGATGAACACTTTGGCCAACTCTAGATGTGATACATATAATTAGTTCATCAGCAATGCCCTAACTCAAGAGAAGCAGAACAACCCTCATGCGGCATCAAAAGGTCGCAAGCGGGCATGGTCAAAATGGGTGTTAGTGACCATCAACACCCATGACCTACACGCGCGTGCCTGCGCACCCATGACCCCACATATACAGCACAAGAGTTCCACTGCTGTTGTTCTTCAACACAAAACATGATGTCAAGCTTTGTCGTGGTGTATAAGTCTTCGGTTGGTAGGCAGACTTGTTCTTGGTGCCCCATATTGATTCCTTAGGCTTCTGGAACCGCTCCCTCATCCCCACCCACCCGCCCCACCCCCACCACCAGTGACCATGGCCTCTCCTAGTGATCCATGCCTCCATGGATCTATCGGGGCTGTCCAATTTGAGTCAGTTGGTGACTTTATTCCTGAGCCTAGGTGCTCGAAGTTTGCAGTGGGGTTACAAATGAGAAGGAGAAATCTATTAGGGTGCTGCGTCAATGTTTTTGGTCCGTTGGGCCATGTATCGTCTATGAGCCATTAGGGGGCATGTCCAGGGGTCTTTGCACGCCCGTAGAGTCTTCATAAACAGCCGCCACCCCTCCATTAGGGTTTGAGTGCTTGAAAAGGTGTTAGTCTCAAAGCATCCAACTTGTAGAGTAACCTCCCCCTAAATTTGTGCACACAAGTATGGAATACTTGTAGGAAACATGCACATTGATTTTAACGACATGGGTCTCGGCCGAACCATCGAGGGGAGCGGTGAAATGCGCCCCAGGCATGGTCACCGGCTAGACGATCGGAGTCCCAGCCTCGAGGGCCCTTTTGACTGGAGTCCAGCTGGACACCCCATCTTTCTCCCTCTCGTTTGTAACCCCACTGTAGACTTCGAGCACCTAGGCTCAGGAATAAAGTCACCGACCAACTCAAACTGGACATAGGGCACATTGCCTGAACCCCTAATCTTTCCTTTTTTTAAGAGTCTGACATGTATTTCCCGACGCCAACCATAGCTCATCGTCGTTATCTGCTGATGTCATTCAGAGAGAGCTGATTCTAGTGCCACATCTGATTCAGTTGATATCTATCCTTATGCAATCGTGATGGCGGAGACCTTGTTAGGGTTGAGTTCGATGCCATGGGCGCTAACAATGTAGCCTAGGAGTATGCCGGATGGAACTCCAAAGATGCACTTTGAAGGGTTCAACTTCCATCTATACCTTTTCTATGCCGAGGGGCTATCAAAGAAGCCATCTCAAGAATACGTGCCTTCTCGCATCCCCTCGCCTTAAAGGTTGGGGGGACGGCATTTCTCTTCTTGCCTAAGTGATCATGAACCAGCCGCCGGTTGTACCGCCCACTGCTTGTGTTGGTAAGAACTTTATAAGAGCTTGGTAAGACACTTCCACTTTCTGTGAAAAGTGACACCACTGCAACCACGTAGTCATTTGGTAGGAGAGGTGGAGAGAGGGCATGCACCTATCAGCCTTCCGCTGGCCGATAGGACTCTATCGGCCATCAGACGACCGATAGGTGCCCCTGTTGTCCTGTACATGGCCCTGTCAGATCTGTCAGCGTGGTCGGTGCCCAAACCCATGCACCAGTGGCACAGTCATCCCTCAATGCAGTTGACATTCAATCGGCAGTGTTGTCGTAAGAATCACTACCGGTTTGTGACAAGAACTGGTAGTGATACCATCACAAAGTTTATTACCTCGATTGTTCGAGTGACAGGTTCGGGGAACTCTTACCGGATATGTTCATGTGAAATCCGGGTCCATCGTTCGTGAAGGGGTCGGCATAACCCACATGGGGCATCCCACAGCGAATCATTGATGGGTAGTTCCTGCCAATTCTCAAACTACATTCTAGACAAGTTATCGGCAACAAAAAATCTTACTCCCTTTTTATCTTTCAGTCTATGTCAGCTTGGACCGGCCTCCCCCGGACGGACCTTTTGGAGTCTTCTCCCCTGCATCATCGGGGCTAGCGCCAGCGCATGACCCACAATGGGGGGACGTCCCGCCAGCTGCTCCGGTCGGGCAGATGGCTCAAAGAGTTACCAGCTATGGTCTGGGGACTGCGCACTCAAGCTAGTCGCAGTATTGGTGTGTCTCCATATTTCTTGTTTTCTGAATATATTGTTTTTACTATGTATCTAAACATAGTTTATATCTTGGCAAATTAAGTGCATAGCAAAAGTTATACATCGCTCAAAAGAGGAATTTCTACAAACATTTTAGCATGATAACTACACCTAAATGTGCTTTCCTGTATGGGCATTTTTCTTAGTTGGTTGTCACCTACCAAAGAGACAGGCTCACTATGGAGACCTCACTTTTAGAGATTGACCGAACAAAATGGAGGTCAATCTCGATGTCCTTGGTGCGCTGATGCTGAACCGGGTTGGAGGACATGTAGACGGCACTAATGTTGTCACAATAGACCAAAGTAGCATGCCGAAGGGGGGCAAGGAGCTCGGCTCTCCGAGCCGCACATTCGGGACTGTCTAGCAACACCGACATGCCCTAAATTACTAATAAACTTTCTCTCCTTATCACTCGGTAGCGGTGAGGCCCCTGAAGATAGTGGCAACCACTTTGTCGTGATCCTGGAAGGTCCCTAGGTGGTCGGCGAGCTCTAGCTCCGTCGTCGTTGTCGTCGTCGTTCTTTTTGGCCTAGAACTCCTTAGCCTTGCCTGAGCTTACTATGGCTGGAGCTCATCGGAGCGCTGCCGCATAGCTCCGCCGTTCGCCATGGCCACTATTGAGCCTACTCTGGTGAGCCTTCGAGCCACATTTCATGGGTTCGACTAGCGCTGCACAATCAGGGACAACCAGCTGCCAGGATGATCAAGACTACCCTGTCCTCGAGCTCACATCTGGCTCCCCGCACATCCTTACTACCATCTAGAGTGCGTCCAGTGGGGCATGAGGCAGAATCATGCAAGCCATAGAAATAACAATAGACTCAATGACCCTAACTCATTACTAATATCAGTGGGGCATGAGGTAAAATCAGCACGTGGCCATGCGCAGCAGCATCGTGCAGGTGAGCGAGCAGGAGCTGCATGCAACCATGAATATGAGTGATCGAACGAGAGAGCCCTGCAGCTTATGGACATGCACCATCCGGCTCAAACTTGGTGTGCGACACATACATTTTTGTCTTTCTATTTCCCATGAAAAATAATTCATTCTTTTCCATGGATTCATTCAGAAAGGGAGCAAAATCTCTATGTCAGCTTTCTATTGTGTGTACTATGACATGGTGAGGTAGAGACGCGCATCCGGCAAGCAAGCTCTGGTGTGGCCCGGGGTCGAGGCGGAGCTGGGCACCATTGTTGTGGTCGCGGTCGGCGCTGCTCCTGGCCATGGTGCCATGTCGAGCGGCGGTAGGCTCGACGTCTTGGTTCATATAAGCTTTTGACAATGAGAACAAAAGAGTTAGGCAAGCTTATATGACCCAAGCACAAATTGTTAACTTTTGACCAATTCCCATTATTTTATGTAGGTGTATAGAAAAATTTTGCATACTAAAAAGCAAATGGGATAGCATAGGCTTCTTGGACCCCTTGTGAGTCAATGAGAAGACATGGGATGAACAAAGACCTGTCTTAGATGATTCAGTTGGAAGGCCGAATAATAACACATCAATTCCCACTGCGAATGGGACCTCTTCGTGCGGGCATGGCGGCGCAGCGCGGCAAACGACGCGCAACTCCTGGGTCAGCCCAGATACCTAACGACAGGCTGGATGAGCAATTCAATCTCCGACCAGAAGGCCTAGCCAAGGAGGGAAAGACGCTCATCCCCAACGACTGCGCCAGGATGGGCTCGCTGTGCTGTTTCCACTACTCCATCGGCCGCTCTGACGCCTCCAGCTCGCTGAGCACGTCCATCTCCCCGTACAACTTTGCCACCACGACCACATGTCGGAACAGATCTACCAAATAATGATCCCCACTCCACGGTGCTAATAGTGGGGTGTGAGCCTGGCCCGCTCGTAGGGAGGACGAACGTCATGCCATACTGCCATGTCTACCATGGGTCATAGGTCTCGCACCAATCGGCCCATTCGCTGGTTGGTTTCTGGGCTGATAAGTCTGGCCTTTTGGTCTGTTGGATCATGTATCTTCTTAGAGGCCATTAGGGGGCGCGTCTAGGGGTACTCATGCCCCCCATAGACTTTATGTTGAGTTGTTGCCAAAAAATTAATAATGATTATAATAAAATTAAGGCTCCCTAGTTTTGTCAACTTGTAAAGCCCTTGTTTGTTTCCACTTTTGTTTCTCTTTATCAAATTAAATAGGTACAAGAATAAGTGTGGGGAGATCTCTCAAGCAACCGAGCCAACTTCCGCTCAGAGGTGCTCACCTTCGAGGTGGTGGACTTCCCGGGGTCTTACCATGCCATCTTGGGGTGGGGGAAAGTTGGAACTCACCTCGATCGGGTCAACCCCTTTTGGGGGGCTAAGTGCCTGGATGGAGGGGCCAGCTGAGCCATCGCTGACGCCAGGAGTCCTGGTCGCCTTGCCGATGCCCGAGCGGTTGGGCACCACTGCTGCCTTAGCTGCTTCCTTCGCCGTTGCCCTTCTCGGCGGCTGGCAACAAGATCAGGAACTTCTTCAAAAGGTACCTTAATTGGCTCTGAGTGGTGAAGCAAATGAAGATCATGACATGACGATGATGATGCCATAGTGATGATCAAGTGCTCAGACTTGAAAAGAAGAAAGAGAAAAACAAAAGGCTCAAGGCAAAGGTATAAATGAGGTGGAATCAAACAATGGGAGTGAGGCCAGGCTTTATGTATACATAGGGCAGACCTTCTGTATGCTGTGAAGTCTATAGTGTGGTCCAATCCAAGCAGTCACAATAGTGTGGTCCAATCCGGGTGTCCGGGCCGATCAAATTTACACTGTGAACATACCATAGGCTCGGAAATCGTTTTGGAC
This sequence comes from Miscanthus floridulus, assembly GCF_019320115.1. Lineage (NCBI taxonomy): Eukaryota > Viridiplantae > Streptophyta > Magnoliopsida > Poales > Poaceae > Miscanthus > Miscanthus floridulus. The sequence continues at coordinate 91,150,178 of NC_089588.1, forward strand.
GCACCCGATGGTACTCCTAGGTGACGTGGGTCTTGTGGAATCTTGTTTTGGTCCGTTGGGAGCTAGTCAATCAGGTAGTGTTGATGCAAAGACACATTCCATAAACAACAACAACCTCATGGCCAAATCATGCAATCTCAAATTAGATGCAGTTGCAGCTCAAACATTAGTAAATAGATAAAATATAACTCTTTTGTTTGCCATCTTGTGGTGGCTATTGGCAGACGGTATTTGATGATACAGTAGCTGAGAAGAAATTGAATCCAGTGAAAATTAGAAGTACCTAGGCGCACGAGTGCCACATGCATCCTAGCCCACAATCAAGTCTCAGACGGCTACGATCCATGGTTGTCTCCTGAAGAAAGGCAGATAGCCCTCGAGACCAGTCGTGCGTTTTCTTGGATGCCAGAATAGCAGTGGCATAAAAGTTAGAATGAAACTCATTCCAGAATCTATAATCAATGCCCAAATCCTTACGCGCTACATAGGGATTGATCCCTCTTGCCTCTTCCACCAGCTTCCCTAACAGCGGCTGTGTAGGGGTAAAGGTTTCATCAAAGTAATGGCTTCCAAGCAATTCTACCATGCAACCTATCACAGATCATTTGCATAAAAGTAAAGCACTAGCAGTAGGGTGAAGACCTAGAACCTTCCCCACTGCTCCTCTCTCACCCCTGGTGGGTACATGTAGACAAGCTACTATGGAGGCAACACCTGCTCTGTGTGGATCCTATCTTTCTGAAGATCATCATCTGAGGGCCAGGTGGTCCCACCTACAGGCGGGCTACCGCACATGGTAGTGGGTCGAGCCCCACTTCAGTGATTTTGCCTTCTGGACCCTTCTAGAGTCTTCCCATGTAGGTACCGTGTTTTGGATTCGTCATTAAGATTTTCATCATAGAAGTTGATATTTCTAGTAGTGACCTGAGCCATGACCGCCACTATGATGCAGACTACTACCCTTGATCCCTACAAACCCTTTACTAAGTTCTCTGTCCCTACCCCGTTGAGCACCCTTTTGTTAGCTTCTTTGTCGAGTGCCTCAGGCACTCGGCAAAGGCCTATATACACTCGGCAACTCAGCAAAGGGCGCTCGGTAAACAGTTTATCTTGAGTGTATCATTCTCAACTATTAGTGAGGCATCACAAGTGAAACCATCACTACTAGATGAGCTAGAAGTGGAAGTGCTACAACAAGGGTTAGTGGGACCAACAATGAATCAACCAAGAACAATGGAAGGTTGCAGATAATGAAATCGTCATTATCCGCTCCACCGGCTTGGCAAGCAAGCCGATAATCCTTGACCCGACCAACTCAAACTGGACGTAGGGCACGTTACCTAAACTAGTATAAACCCTGTGTCATTGAGTGCTAGGCCATTTCCGATCACAGCGTATGGCAGCCATAGTGCAGCAGTTTTCAGCACGTAGTAGTGGAAGAGTTGAAATCTGGTAGCAATCTAGAAGTCAAATGAAGCCCCTCATCAAGTCAAATTCTAGATGCTCATTGGGGTGTTATGACTGATGGTGATGTATGGTCTTGTGTTCTATTAACTTTGAACTGTTTGGTGTGGCAGGAGGAGGTCCTAGAGCCACCACTGACTGACTCAGCTGACACCGCGCATGCCCATGGTAAGCCCCGGTGCATAACCTCTATTTTATAATTCAGCGTATATAAATGTGTTGTGCATTTAATTCATATTGCATGTGTCTACCTTGACTACCACTAAGGATTTTCTAGTACTTTGTTACCCTATACCTTGATACCTTTGGGTTATTGCATTGGGTAGTATGATGCTAGTGCTCCCTAGTGCCCTGGTGCCCGTGCGCTCTCCCTCCACCAACAGCCCCGGTGCTAGTGTGCACTGGCGTCCCTATAGGAGTAGTAAGAGGAGGAGGAGTAGTAGGAGTAGTGGTAGGAGGAGGAGTAGTAGTAGCAGCAGCAGCAGCCAGGGAAGGAGTAGGGCAGTAGGCGCTCGGTGCTTGCTCGCTGAGTTGCTTGGTCTTCCATCGCTCGCGACTCATGACTGCTGCCGCCTGCCGACCTGCCCTCATGGCCTCGCCCGTTGCCCACGCTGTCCCATCGTTCCATCCTTGGCCAGGCCTTCTAGTCGAAGAGGCGGGTCGAAGTCGGAGGTGAGCGTCGTCCCCTCCTTGGCCAGGCCTGTCGTTAGGTATTTGGGCCAGCCCTGGAGTTGACCGACCTCGATTATAGAGTGCCGAGGGTCAGGGCGTATGATGAATAGGGACCCAAGGCCTCCCTCGAGGATGCCATGGACCAGCTAGATGAAGCGCGCGACGTTGCCCTCGAAAATGAACAAAAAGTAAAAACTTTGTGAAGAGGAGCAATCATACACGAACATCGGCGAGGTAGAGCCTGTGGCCTCGTGGTCGGGTGAGGTGGAGCCTGGACCCTAGAGATTGGGTGAGGCAAAGCCTGCGACCTTGGGGTCGGGCGAGGTAGAGCCCGCGGCTTCGGAATCGGGCGAGGCGGAAAACGTCAGTAACAACAGTCAAAACTCTTACCTAAGGAGGTGGGTTTGTGCAGTTGAAGGCTTTCGGCTACCCTAGCACGTTGTACGGTGCGTTTGAAGCGAATAGCTTAGCAGCCATAGAGTAGCCTCTCTAGCTGAACTGAACAAACCCCTCTGATCTCATCTCACTCTCCCCTAGCACAACTCAGCAGCAGGGAAGAAGATGAAAACAAAAACAAAAAAGCGAGCAATTCGCAAGCTGCCTAGAGGGAGGCAGCGCATGCCAAGAAGAAGAAGAAAGCTGAGAAGGCTTGGAGGAGATTCGAAAAGGAGAAGGAGATCAGCCGGCGGGTTCGGGCGAGCGAGAGCCGCATATGGCAAATGGTCGCCTAACTAGAAAGGGCCTTATCAAATTACTCGATGCGGGGTTGGGGGCACATACCTGCAGAAGACCTGGCCAAGCAAGGGATGGCGGCGGCAGCAGGCATGGGGCAGGGATGTCAAGGTTGGCACTCAAGAATCCGCTCTAGCATCCGCCTGTCACCTGCAACAGGGTAGAACAAATCCTGAGTACTCAATTGTACTCTGCAAGACGTACCCATCAGGAGGAAAGAAAAGACTCCAAGGGGGTATGCAAGGCTATCTGGCATATTCCTTGATCTGATCATCATCAGCGTCATTATCTTTAGACTTACATTGGGTAGCAAGAAGCATGTTTCGTCCATTGCCCTTCACGTCAGACCATGTTTTGACCTCAAGTAATTCAGATCACCACTCATATCTTGAGCTTAAATGTTGCGATGAGTAATTCTTATTTTCAGGCAACAGAAATGCGGTACATACGTCAATGGCTTTGAAGATCGGGTACAGGTGGATCACCACTCATGTTTTGATGAAGCTAAGGAACTATGCCTTCACATGCCTTTTTCCATCAACTCTTCCAACTGCTTCTTCATTTTAGACAACTCCTTTTGAGCCATGCGGTACGAGCGTCGAGAGATAGGAGCAGTACCAAGCTCTAGCTCAATGGAGAATTCCACCTCTCTCGCCAGTGGCAACCCAGGTATATCTTCAGGAAATACATCTAGGAACACACATACTACCAGAATAGAGGTAAGATCAGGAGAGGCTTCAGCATGAGCAGCAATAGGTAAGACTGGATCTGAGGGTACAAGAAGAGACATCCTATCCTCAGAAGAAGGAAGCCATAACTCGACAATTCTCCGCTTCAAATCCAAAACTACCCCATACACCCGCAACCAGTTCATTCCAAGAATTGCATCAATGCCTTGCCCAGGCAGTACCATGAACTATAGGTGGTAAGTGTGGGTGGCTAATACCAAGCTTACTGTGTCTGTTCGAGTATTGATGCACATCTGTGAACCTAGAGTACGAATTCTACAGGCATACGGTATAGCCATAAGAGATATGTTGTGCCGGTCTACAAATCCCATGCTCATAAATGAATGTGATGCACCAGAATCGAACAACACATAAGCTGGATGGGAATCGATGGTAAACATACCATCCATCACCGATTCATGCTGCAATATCTGCTCAGCATCCATGAAATTTTCCTGTCTGGATTGGCTAGATGGCACTTTCCTCTTGATCACCGTCCACTTGACTAGCTTAGAGTTTGCCGATGGTTGAGCAGACTGGGCCGACTGGTTCTGGGGACACTCTCGAGCATAGTGGCCATCCTTGCCACATTTGAAACAAGCACCAGGCTTGTTTCCAAATCCTTGGTGAGGCGGGACCTACTGTCCCTGAGGCTGCTGGGGTTGCACCTATTGGGTGGGTGCACTGTATTGAGTGGAAGAAGTCTGAGAAGTTTGTTGGGGCTGCCGAAACGAATGCCCGCCTGATGATTGATAGAGCACCCATCGGACAACCTGTACCTTCTGAGTATGAGGGTGGCTAGAAGACCCCGTTGCCACCCGCTTTCTCTTCCACTCTACCTGGGAATCCCGCTGTAAGCCCTCCATAACGATAGTAGCATTCATCATTGCCCCAAAGGTCTGATAGTTCCCAGTGTACAATTTCTCCTGAAGGATGTAAGAGAGGCCACGATAGAAGCGGTCCTTCTTCTTCTCATTGGTGTCCACATGAATTCCAGCATATTGGGACAAGTGATTGAACTTATTGACATAGTCCATCACTGTCATACCCCCTTGCCGAAGTTCTAGGAACTCAGTCAGCTTCTTGTTGAGGACACCAGCAGGAATATAGAACTCTCTGAATGCTACGGTGAACTCCTGCCAGGTCACTCGGTGATCTAGCTACTGCATGGCATGGAAGGTGTCCCACCATGCACTTGCGAACCCCAACAACTGCTGCACTACGAAGTGCACTTTCTGCTCATCGGCCACGTTGAGCAACAGAAACTTCTGCTCCAAAATGTGAAGCCAGTGCTTCGCATCCAAGGGCTCAGCTATCGGTGTGAAAGTGGGCGGGTGGGTCTTGAGGAAATCCTAGTAAGAGGAGGGTCCCTTAGGACGGTGGGAACCACCCCCATTCCCACCATTGCCCCTGTGGCCTTCGCGAGCGAAGCCAGTGATAGCTTATGCCATTAGCTCCATGGCATAGGCTGACTCGCGGCGAGCAGCCATCAGTTCTGCCATCATCTCTGTGTGAGTCATTGGAGGCGGCGGTGGTGGTGGAGGAGGAGCCAGAAGTGGAGCCTCATGGCTCTCCCCGTTGTGCTCATTGGCCCAGCCACTTTCCCCTTGGCCTTCGCCAAGACCGTGAGCCGCCCCAGCACTGGTGCTCCTACGTCCTGACCTTAGATTCATCTGTAAGAGATAGGAACCATCCATTTAGAACAACCTTCCCGATCAGAAGCAAGGGATTAGAGAAATGATAGCACATTTATTAAACGTTCTTTTAGTTAATCCTATCAATTTACTAATCCAATTATACGTGTAGGGAGATTTTAGTTTAAGCAAGATCCTATTATCATGATGCATGCTTTGGCCTATACATTCACTCAAGCTGGAATATAGCGGCATTGGTAAAATTTTCGGCACATCGCACACTCACTTTCCGTATACAAAGTGATTTCTTACGCAACATTAGTCAGTGTACCTGCAGAAAACTGATTAGATAAAACCAGTGCCACTATCATAGATAGACCATATTACTAGGGCTTATACTTATTTACATAATTTAATCGCATCCTACTTTTCTCAAAACTTTTGTTGGTCAAATTTTGAAGTTTTGAAAAAGAGTGATGAACTCGTAACCCATTATTGGCTCTGGTACCAACTGTGGCAGAACCGCTCGAAATAACACACTTATGGAGGCGCTCATCTTCCGCTTGACACTAAGCACCCTGAAAGCAAGCTACAACGAGCAGTATCCGTTGGGCACACCCCAAGGGAGAACCTGAAAGATCCACATTTTTCCCCAAGGATCCAATAATGAGAACGAGTTATAATACTCAATGCATTTCATACATCTAGAGTTCATAAAAGGTACATTATTACATTTCCAAAGTCAGAGTGTGGAATATTAAATAGCTGAATTTAAAAATAAACATCTAGCGATAAGGAATGAGGATCTGTCTATGCCCACTAGAAGAATCCTCCACACAATGGTACTCTTCAAATATTACCTGCAACAGGGGTAAATAAACCCTGAGTACACAATGTACTCGAAAGACTTATCCGACTAGTGGGAATAATTTCCCGACTCCAAGGAATATGATAAGCTTTATGGTTTGCTGGTTTCTTTTTTGCCAAAAAGCAATACTATTAGTGAGTCCTTACTTATGATATATTTAATAGACGTATTAATTTATTATCTATCCATTCTATGTAAGCACATATTCTACTTTCAAGCAAGAGTTGAGAAATAAGTTCCATTTCATCACTTTCCATCTTTCAGTTCTTACTACGATGCTAGAGTTAAGACAAGCCGTACCGACTTGGCGATGATTAGCGAATCAATGTCCCCAGCTGGGTACCCCGAAAACACATGCCCCGCTTGTACCCCAGGCACAAGCCGGAGTAACCCATCACCCTCATATCCTGGGTGTCTAGGTCCTCGTCCAAACTTGAACTCCAAGCCCCCACTCCTGAGTCCTGGACTTAGTGCGGTGCAAGGACCTCCACCATCCCTATCTCCAATCAGTCGGTTTGGAAAGAGCCGGATTCACGATAAGAGAGCAATGAGTCTTTCTAATGGGGACGGGGATCCTGATCTTCCGTCAGGTGATGGTAACTATCGTTGTGGCAGAGAATGACGCACCGATCCGGCTTCAGATCGAAAGATTGAACCCTGCAATCTTAGCACCATAGCTCCTCTGGTTATCAACCAAGTCACGGACCAGGTTGACCTCACCAAGAAGGCTAATCCCTACCTGCGCAACGAAGAACACAAGCAAGAACAAGAAAGAACGCAACCAAATTGCAGATCAATGATTATCTCACGAAGTTGGGGTCTCACAAACCGATAAACGGCGAAACTGTTCTTGACAGAATAATCTAAGCAAAACCCGAACCCTAATGGAGGGGCGGCGGCTGTTTATGAAGACTCTAAGGTCATTCAAGACCCCTGGACGCGCCCCTAATGGGCCCAAACTCGATACATGGTCCAACGGACCAAAAGACGGTGTCGCAGCACCCTGGCAGATTCTGGATGCTTACTTGTTTCGACGATTCCTGTTGATTCCGAACAGATTTTGACGTGAAACCACTTGGATTGGCTTCTTTATCAAATTAGCTTTCCATCCATATGTGGATCATCGAAAACGGAGTCCATATGCGTCCTGGGAGACCAGTTTAAGGCAGACTGGTCCTGGAGGCCGAGACAGACTCGAATTCTTGTTGGACTGGGCCTCTGGCTTGTGTTGGACGTCCTTGCTGGTCATCATCACCTCCACCACTTCCTCTAAGTCCTTCATGACCCTCTCCAATGTTCCTAAGCAAGATAACATCATTAGATAGTAGTCTATTCTCAAAAGTATGAAAAGTATCGCTTAAGAACGAGCTCACCTCTAAATTGAGTTGTCGCTTTCGAGCCCGAGTCATTGGACCTTGCATGACGGTTGGAGGATCAGCGGGTACCTCTTAAGAAGTGATGTCCTCATCATCCTCCCCCTCTTGAATTGGAGTCATCCTCGACTCAAGCTCATCTTCTTCTCCCAAATAAGGTTTCAAATCTACAATGTTAAAGGTGGGACTAACTCCGAACTCGGGTGGCAATTCAAGTTTGTAGGCATTATCATTTATTTTCTCAATGATCTTATAAGGACCAGCTGCTCTTGGCATTAATTTAGACTTACGCAGCTCAGGAAATCTATCTTTTTCTCAAATGTAACCAAACCAAATCACCTGGTTCAAGTTTAATCTCTTTTCTACCTTTACTACCAGCAATTCTATACTTTTCATTCATTCTTTCAATATTTGCTTTAGTTGTTTCGTGCAACTTACGAATAAAATCAGCACACTCTCTAGCATCACTATGTATTCTCTCAGTGGTAGGTAAAGGCAAAAGATCAATAGGAGCACGAGGGTTAAAACCATACACTACCTGAAAAGGACTTACCTTGGTGGTGGAATGTTCCGCCCTGTTATATGCAAACTCCACATGCGGCAAACACTCTTCCTACATCTTCAAATTGCGCTTCAAAATGGCTCTCAACATGGTGGACAATGTTCGATTCACAACCTCAGTTTGCCCGTCAGTTTGGGGATGACATGTTGTAGAAAACAGTAGCTTGGTCCCCAATTTATTCCACAACGTGCGCCAAAAATGACTCAAGAATTTTGAATCGCGATCTGAAACAATAGTAGAAGGCATACCATGCAAGCGAACGATTTCTTGAAAGAAAAGGCCAGCAATATGAATAGCATCGTCGCTCTTATGACAAGGAATAAAATGTGCCATCTTAGAAAAATGATCAACCACCACAAAAATACTATCCCTCCCCCTCTTAGTCCTTGGCAAACCCAACACAAAATCCATAGATATATCAGCCCAAGGAGTAGAAGGAACAGGAAGAGGCATAAACAAACCAAGTGGATTCAACCGCGACTTAGCTTTTTGACATGTGGCACACCGAGCCACGTACCGCTCTACATCTCGCCTCATCCTTGGCCAAAAGAAGTGTGTGGACAGCACCTCCTCTGTCTTCTTGGCACCAAAATGTCCCATCAATCCGCCTCCATGTGCCTCCTACAACAACAAAAGACAAACGGAACCAACTGGAATGCATAGGCGGTTAGCTCTAAACAAAAACCCATCGCTGACCATAAACTTATTCCATGTGCGTCCCTCTCTACAATTAAGCAACACATCCTTAAAATCAGGATCAAGCGCATATTGTTCTTTAATGGATTGAAGACCAAAAATCTAGCAATCAAGTTGGGACAGCAATGTATATCTTCTAGACAAAGCATCAGCAATCACATTATCCTTCCCTTTCTTGTGTTTGATAATATAAGGAAAAGATTCAATAAATTCAACCCATTTAGCATGCCTATGATTCAGATTATTTTGAGAGTGAAGATACTTAAGCGATTCATGATCAGAATGAATAACAAATTCTTTAGGCCACAAATAATGACGCCACGTCTCTAAAGAATGAACAAGTGCATACAATTCTTTATCATACGTGGAATAATTAAGAACAGGACCATGCAATTTTTCACTAAAGTAAGCAACTGGTTTACCATCTTGCATTAAAACACCACCAATGCCAACTCCACTAGCATCATATTCTAGCTCAAAAGTCTTACCAAAATTTGGAAGTTGCAGCAATGGTGCATGTGTAAGCTTGTCCTTCAAAGTGTCAAAGGACTCCTCTTGTGCCTCTCCCCAATGAAACACCACTCCTTTCTTCGTCAACTCATGCAATGGGGCAGCAATGGTGCTGAAATCTTTGACGAAGCGGCAGTAGAATCCTGCAAGACCCAGAAAACTCCTCACATGTGTGACGGTTTGGGGAATCGACCAACTCTTTATGGCTTCAATTTTCATCTCGTCCACCTCAATTCCCTGTGGAGTTACAACATAGCCAAGAAAAGAAACTCGATCCGTGCAAAAGATGCACTTCTCAAGGTTACCAAATAGACGTGCATCACGTAAAGCATTAAAAACAGCACGTAAGTGATCCATATGTTCATCAAAAGACTTGCTGTAAATCAATATATCATCAAAGTAAACTACCACAAAATGTCCAATAAAAGCTCTTCAAACCTCATTCATTAAGCGCATGAAAGTGCTAGGTGCATTTGTCAAACCAAAAGGCATTACTAACCACTCATACAACCTGAATTTGGTTTTAAATGCAGTTTTCCATTCATCTCCAAGTTTCATTCTAATTTGGTGGTAGCCACTCCGCAAGACAATCTTAGTGAAAATTATAGAACCACACAACTCATCTAGCATGTCGTCTAGCCTAGGAATAGGATGACGATACCGAATAGTAATATTATTGATGGCTCTACAATCAACACACATACGCCAAGTTCCATCTTTCTTAGGAACCAAAAGTACAGGAACGGCACAAGGACTAAGGCTTTCACGTACATACCCGCGGTCCAATAGGTCTTGGACATGCTGCTGAATTTCCTTAGTCTCCTCGGGATTGGTTCGATAGGCAGCACGGTTGGGCAAGGTTGCTCCCGGAATCAAATTGATTTGATGCTCTATCCCTCTCATAGGTGGCAGCCCCGTGGGTATCTCAGCTAGAAAAATGTCCTCATACTCCTGCAAAAGGTTAGTGACAGCAGGAGGTACCGAGCTAACAATATCATCAAGCGAAAACATAGCTCGTTTGCATACCAAAGCATAGCAAATATCATCATCAGAAATTTCAGCAAAGTCACGTTTTGTTGCAAGCATAACATCACCCTTCAATTTAATCCCCTCAGCCTTAGAAATAGATGTAGACTTATCCTTTTTAGGTGGGAAAATAGAATTAGCAACTTGCTGATTTTCAGATTGAACATCATTCAAACTAGCAGCGCGTTCTCTATCAGCTTGTACAATTTGAGCAGGGGTCAAAGGTACCAAAGTAATTTTCTTTCCTTTATGCACAAAAGTGTATTTATTACTTCTACCATGGTGTGTAGCATCATTATCATGTTCCCAAGGATGACCCAATAAGAGTGAACAAGCTTGCATAGATACCACATCACAATCAACAGAATCAGCATAAGAACCAATGGAAAATGAAACTCTGCAAGTTTGTGTTACCTTTGCTTTACCAGAATCATTTAGCCACTGAATATGGTATGGACGTGGGTGTGGGCGTGTGGTCAAGCCAAGCTTCTTGACCAAATCAGAACACACCAAATTGTTGCAGCTACCTCCATCAATAATGACATGTGCTCGACGGTCGCTGATGACGAAGAAAATCTGGAACAAGTTATGGTGTTGTAGCTTCTCAGGTTGCTGGACTTGTGAGATGAGCACCCGCTGTACAATGATACTCTTATAGGACCCCGTGGCCTCGTCACCAAGGACTTCGCCATCCTCCTCATCTGCATCTTGGTCTTCTTCATCCTCAATGTCAGAGGTGCTAATGTAACCATCTTCTGTAGCAATATATGCCCGCTGACTTGGGCAGTCCTTCTGCACATGGCCAATGCCATGGCAGCGGTGGCACTGAATACTCGAAGTGTGTCCCGTCGATGCAACGGATGAGGAACTCTTGGTAGGCACCTGCAAAGAATTTTTACCTGAATCTGAAGGTCTTGCGGGAGGTGCCTTAGGTGTAGCGGAAACTCCAGAGGTTGCTGGTCGCTTGCTCGCTGGTGGAGGCGCCCGAAAAGTGGTTGGCTTGGTCAGCCCCGAAGATGGTGCCGAGCATGGCGTGTATGTGCTGGTGCTGACCTTGCTCTTGCCCTGCTGTTCACGCCCCTGCAATTCCTTTTCTGCAAGCATAGCAAACTAAAACAACTGGTTGACAGTGTTAAATTCTTTATAATCCACAATGTCCTGAATCTCACGCCTCAAACCCGAATAAAAATGACAAATGGCATCTTCGTTTCCCTCCACAACACTACAGCGCATCAATCCCTTTTGGAGCTCACCATAGTAATCCTATACAGATTTATCTCCTTGTTCTAAATGCATCAATTTCTTACGCATGTCTCTATGATAAGAAGGAGGAACAAAACGATCACGCATAGCTACCTTAAGTTCTTCCCATGTACCAGGTAAAGCATTCTATGCAGCTAGCCCATTCCACCAAATAATGGCAAAATCCTTAAACTCACTAGTAGCTTGTCTAACTCTATGCTGCTCAGGTACAAGGTGGGCACTAAACTTTTGTTCTACCGTCATCTCCCAATCAAGATATCCCTCAGCATCATAATGACCCGAAAAAGATGGTATTGTGAACTTAATTTTAGCATAAGGATCATCGGGCACACGGTGATTATTACCTTGATGGTGGTGGTGGTGGACACCACCCATACCTATCGTGTTGCGGTGAAGACGTTGTCGTAATCTCTCTTGTCGAAAAGCTGCTCGACCTATGTTCCCGTTGGCATCATACACCATGTCTTGACCATCGGTGTTGCTGCCGGAGAAGTCGTTGTTGCCCGCCACAAAGGTTTCCAACTCAGTAACCTTGTCAGTTAGCGTGGAAATTTGCTTGTCCAATCTCTCCATGCTATTGCCAATGTTGAGTTCAATGAGTGCGTCAGTGACGGCCTTCCTGACGGCCTCATTCATCCTTTTTTGGGCATCCTCTACAATAGCTTGTAGTTGCTCTTGACTGACACACTCGTTGAAACCCTTAGGATTGTTATCTCCAGTCTGTTCACCTCCTACCATTGAAAACACAAAAACAGGAACAAATGGTGAAAGTTATCCCTACCAAATGACTACGTGGTTGCAGTGGTGTCACTTTTCATAGCAAGTGTAAGCGTCTTACCAAGCTCTTACAAAGTTCTTACCAACACAAGCAGTGGGCGGTACAACCAGCGGCTGGTTCGTGATACCTGTGAGGCAGTGGTACCGAGATTGCAAGGCCCTTTGTCTGTACTGATCTGAAGAGTTTGCGGAGCTTGGAAAGCACACAAAGAGTAATATGTATATCTGTCACACAAGTCAGTAATAGAAAGTAATGTTGAATTATAGTCCAAAGTACTTGTTCTCGTTGCTGGTCTAAAATGTTCCAAGTACCAGGTGTGTGACAAAAGTATGGTGGATAGCAAGGTGACAGGTGTGTGAAAAACAAGTATGGTGGATGGAAACAGCAACACAAACAAGGAACCAGACAACACACGCTAACACAGCTCACTTTGGTCTTCTCTATGTGCTCCTCTAAATATTGTTCCTGTTTTGCCCCTCTCTTTTTTTCTATTTTTTGCGCTGTCGTTGTTTTTTTGGGAAATTTTGACTTTTTTATTTTATTTTATTTTTTTTGATATTTTTCCTTTACTTAGGAGCACAAAAGAAGTAACCACAGAAAATATGAGCTGACACAAGTGAAAGACGTGGCCTGTGGAATTTTCAGAAAACTTGCTCAAAATCGACAAAAACCTTGTGACCATGAAAAGAGGATCTTTTGACCACTTTTTGACCAATCTAAAATTTTCGAACCCCAACAACACGGGGGATGGACGGATCCGAAATTTTTTTCTGATCGATTTTGATATATGGAACGTCGAAATCGGAGTCCGTATATGAAAACTAGACCAGTTTTAAGAATTGGCTCCGAATTAGAGGACAAAACGGGAACAATGTGCGCAAAATTGGTCACAACAGCAAAGATTTGATGGAAACGATGGGGGTAAACACACGAACTGGACTCTAACACGACCTAACTAGCAACAAGACCTCGACCCAGACACAAACTCAACACGACGGACTCTGAAACTGAAATATGCAAAGGCTATGACGCGGAAGGTTCTAGGACAGGAAAAACGAGTATGGCACTGGACTATGGGACGAATGTGAAACACTCAAAACTAGGGAATAAAAGTGAACCTGATGGTATACCTTAGCTCTGATACCACTTAATGGGGACGGGGATCCCTATCTTCCGTCAGGTAATGGTAACTATCGTTGTGGCGGAGAATGACACACCGATCCGGCTTCAGATCGAAAGATCGAACCCTGCAATCTTAGCACCATAGCTCCTCTGGTTATCAACCAAGTCATGGACCAGGTTGACCTTGCCAAGAAGGCTAATCCTTGCCTACGCAACAAAGAACACAAGCAAGAACAAGAAAGAACGCAACCAAATTGCAGATGAATGATTATCTCACGAAGTTAGGGTCTCACAAACCGATGAACGGTGAAACTGTTCTTGATAGAATAATCTAAGCAAAACCCGAACCCTAATGGAGGGGCGGTGGCTGTTTATGAAGACTCTAGGGTCATGCAAGACCCCTGGATGTGCCCCTAATGGGCCCAAACTCGATACATGGTCCAACGGACCAAAAGACGATGTCGCAGCACCCTGGCAGATTCTGGACGCTGATTTATTTCAACGATTCCTATTGATTCCGAACAGATTTTGACGTAAAACTACTTGTATTGGCTTCCTTATCAAATTAGCTTTCCATCCATATGTGGATCATCGAAAACGGAGTCCGGATGCGTCATGGGTGACCACTTTAAGGCAGACTGGTCCTGGAGGCCGAGGCAGACTCGAATTCTTGTTGGACTGGGCCTCCGGCTTGTGTTGGACGTCCTTGCTGGTCATCATCACCTCCACCACTACCTCTAAGTCCTTCATGACCCTCTCTAATGTTCCTAAGCAAGATAACATAATTAGGTAGTAGTCTATTCTCAAAAGTATGAAAAGTATCGCTTAAGAACGAGCTCACCTCTAAATTGAGTTGTCGCTTTCGAGCCCGGGTCATTGGACCTTGCATGATGGTTGGAGGATCAGCGGGTACCTCTGAAGAAGTGATGTCCCCATCACTTTCCTATGCCCATACCCAAGTATGTGCTAGGGATAATAGATCTGTGACTTGCCTAGCATCCATTGCAATGACCGGTCCTTAACCGACACAGACAGGGAAAAAGTGTAACCTAGCCATGCCCTGGTGGCCGTAGGACACAACCCCTCACACCCACCAGTACCCAAACCACGTCCCTGCCCGGTCACCACTTTTCCTTTCCACCATTTTATCATGAGTGATCATAATTATCACCTATTATGAGTAACGGCAGGTTACTCACGCTACCGAAATCATGAGCATAGCAGCTATTCGACCTGTACTAGTAGGACTCATAGGTAGATATTTTTATGCATGTAGTTTCCCTAAAATACCTGTAACGTAAATGCACATCATATATATATTCAGTGATCATTAAAAATAGGGGTTATGTACCGGGGCTTGCCTTGGACAGGCGGTGGGTCAGCAAAGTCAGCACCAAAAGGCTTTGGGGCTCCCTCCTGCACGAGGATCTCCTCCTTGTACTCCTCAATGACATCTTCATAATCCTATTCGTCCATGGGCACGAACTCTACCAACTTGTGATCTACATGTATGAAATGATGATGCAACACTTAATAATATGGCAATAGCAGCTCTTAAAATAAAATACCTCTATCAACTACTAAGCTAGTGTTACCGACCAAGGTACTAAGTTACCTACTATTACCACTAACAAGTATGAAGCGTGACATACATTATCATAGCAACTAAAGGTATCCTTACTCCTAATACCGATTTACTCTATATATGATAAAACAAGGATAATAGCTACTCTATTTATCAACCTACTCTAGGGCTACAAAATTTATAGCAAGTACATAATAATCTAATGAGCCTACTGTAAAAATTTTGTAGCTAATGCTTCCATCTATTTGCCACAAAAATTCCTACAAATATTAATCTACATAATACTAAGCTCTCTAATTCGAATTTATGAACCTACCATTACCATAGCTTACTATAATCTAACTACACTAATAGGTAGATGGCATTTTTGTGAACCTAACAAACTTGGTTTCACTATTTTTGGACATCTACAAGATTTGCTACAAATTATCAAAGTTCAGCTCAAAACTAAATTGAATAAGCCTTTACTATTTCAGTGGAAATTGAAAAACTAAATTGTACCGCACGGCCCGCGAGCGGGCGACTCGGCCCAACTCGGCGCAACACGTGCGTGCGCGTGCTGCATCGCGCGGCCCACGCGGGGGCGTGGCCAGGTCCGCACGACGATGTCTCGACATGAAGGACCCACGCGCACCGACCATCTTACAAAAACGCCCTCGACCTTTCCGATAATAATGCAAGTACTAAGACCACTATTCCATCAGTCTATGATTATGCAAAACAGTCCCTGGAATATGCTATCTTCGCAATGGCAATACCCCTCGAGCACCCGCGCGCGCACCCGCGCAGCGGCGCTGGCACCGGTGGTTACGTCGGCCACATCAGCCTTTCCCCGTCCTAACTATAGAGTCGATACCTACCTGGGAGTGAACGTGAAACTCTAGGCGAAGGAAGAGTGAGCTGGGATGCCGCAACAAGGCCGGACCATGGTGATGGAGATCCTGCAACCACGGCGGTGGCGTTTCGGTGAGTCACAACAATGGTGGAGAAATTGGGCTAGCCAGTGAGCTCAAAGAACTCACCACGGAACCAATCGAGGCAATGGTTCGACCGGAGACGGCTCGAGCCGAGCTGGCCACGTGCGCACGGACGGTGCGGCGGCGCACGACGGTGGCAAGGCTACGTCAGGGAAAGCTAGGCGACGGTAGCGATTCGACAAGGGTGCGTAGGGTGATTAGCCAGTGGAGGCAAAGCTAGAGGTGCAAGGAATTGACACGGGCTGCACTGGATAGGGGCTGGCCTTCGACGTAGGCCGACTCGATCTTATTGACCCAGCGGATGGCAGCTCTAAATTGGAGCACGATGCGGTGAGACTCGCTGCAAGGTGGGGTTGGGTGGGTGGGTGTCTACTCAGCGGAGCCGAGGATGGGGTTAATTGGATTGCGGTGCCTCCACCATAGCGAATTGAAGGGAGCGGATCCGTCGGCCATGGCGACAGCGGAGATAGGGGAGGACAGGTGAGGCTTGGCTCTTTGCTGTCGTGGCATGACACGGCTGCCAATCGGTGTACAAACAAGTACCACTACAGGACTGAAAGCATCTAGGCCCCTAGTTGGGTTTCGATGATTAATGACAATACGAGATTACTGTGACTAATGTGTGTTTTGCATATGCAATTAAGTTAGGTCATGGTAATGACAATTGATTGGGCAATCATGGTCGTCATGCCCCTATGATGGAAATCATTTCGGTTTTCAAAGGATGGACGACAAGGTTAAGGATGGACTAGTTCTAAGTGTCATTTGGAGTTGAAGAGACACTTAGAGTAGTTTAGGACTTTGTTTTTTCGTTTGGCCCTACTATTAAGGGGGTATGGATGGGTAGCTTGACCTAGGTAAGTCTAGTGGGTTAGGTGTGGTGCACACTTGTCAAATCTAGCACTAGGTAGCTCCAAAATAGCCCTAAGATCAATTGGAGCAAACTTCATTCACATATGATTGCGAGTTGGAAGTGAATGGAGGGTCAAATGTTGACCGGACGCTGGTTCCGGTGTGACCGGACGCTGGTGCAGAGTCTGGTCAGTTCATTTGATCAAGGTGAAGTCGTCTAGATGCGACCGGATGCTGGGTGTCAGAGTTCGGTCAACTCCAGTAAGGTTCCTGAGAGGGAGAATCCTGATCGGACGCATTCGGTCAGTGCTAACCAGATGCTAGTCAGGTTCCGACTACTAACCGGATGCTAAGCAGCAAAGTGACTGGATGCTGGGTGCCAGAGTCCGGTCAACATCAGTAAGGTTCTAAAGAGTTGTTTCTGTGACCAGACGCATCCGGTCAGTGCTGACCAGACACTGGTTAGTGTTCGATCACAACTTAAATGGCTCAGTGGCGGGCGAACTGACCGGAGCATCTGGTCACCTTGACCGGAGCGTCTGGTCACCTTGACTGAAGCATCTGGTCACCTTGACCGAAGCGTCCGGTCACCCCACAGTGGCACATAACGGTTCGTTTTGAATGAGGGTGTATAAATACTTCCTCTATTCATGTGAGCGATCACTTTTGCTCATTCCAACAGCTGAGAAACACCCTTGAGAGTGCCAAGAAGAGCAAGGTCCTAGTGAGGTAATTGAGATTTGAGAATCCAAGAGAGAGGCCTCATTAGTGAAAGCAAGAGTAGCAAAGTGTGCATCCACCCTTCTCATTAGGCTTGTCGTGGTCAAGTGAGAGTTCGTGGTTGTTACTCTTGGTGATCGCCATCACCTAGATGGCTTGGTGGTGATTGGGAGCTTGGTGATCATCCGGCGGAGCTTGTGGATGACCCAACTCAAGTTGTGAGCGGTTGTGGATGATTCACCGCGACGAAGTGTCGAAGAATCAACCCGTGGAGAGCACTTGATCCTTGCGCGGATCAAGGGGGAGCTACACCCTTGCGCGGGTGCTCCAACGAGGACTAGTGGGGAGTGGCGACTGTAACACCCCTAGTGTTACGAGCTCATTTAGCACCGCGATTTAGGCCTAAGTCAAATTTTCAAAATGAGTTTTCTAGAATTTTGATTTAAAACATACTTAATGTGATAAGCGAATCTTGTGTGACTTAGTTTCGTGGACTCAAATAAACGCTCAAGTTAAATTACGCAGTGCGTAGAAATATTTAGGAATGTCCGATAACGATTATAGCAAGTAAATGGCGAATGGCTTGTTATGTTGGATTGAACATGAAAACAATTTTTATAAACAAAAATATGATATGACTGGTATATAGTACTTAAGTAAAATTCGGAGTATGATTTTGGTTGCAATTAAAATATCGAGTAACAAACTTTAGTGCTTTAGCCGTGTTTGAAAATATAAATAGTCGGCATGGTAAATGAATATTTGAGAGCTGAAATAATAACGAGAGTGTCGCTGGCCACTCGCCCCGCCTCACTCGCTGGTACGACGCGTGCGCTGATGGATGAAAGTTGGTCGGGCTACTGCTGCTGTGTACTGCCTTGCTTGTCCTACTGCTCGCATCGTCCTATCGGTCTGCAGCGTTGCCGGAGGACGCCGCGTGGTCCCAGAATAATGGAAGTTGGCCGACCCTCGTGCTGTTGTCCCCTTCCTTGTCTATTTCTACGGCTGGCCCCAGCTTCTGTTCGCCAGTCGCTCCTTGTTTCCCTCGCCTCCCTCTGCTTGCCTGCCTCATCTTGTCCCGGTCTGCATGCTTTATCTCTGCGCTACCCTGTGTTCTCATTCGAGTAAAGGCCGAATCATCCCCGTTCTTCCCTGCTCTGTCAGCCTCTGTCTCCGATTGCTTTTCCGAGCTGAGCTGCTACCGCCGTTGCTGGCTCATTTCCTTCCCTCTGCTTGCTACGTGCTGAACCGCAGTCCCAGTTCATGCTCTCCTTTCCCTGCTCGCCTCCATTCACGCCTACGGCGCTGTCGCCCTGCCGTGCAAACCGTGCGCCCGTGCCCGCTGTCCTCGGCGCTCCCTCCCCTTCCTTCCTAGCGCTCGGCATCCTGGTGTTCATGCCCTTGCCCTGCATGCCCGCACCTAGCTGAGCCACAGCACCTCGTCAGTCCGCCCGCGCCGAGCTTGGCCACTGCCTCTGCTTTTGCACCTGGCCACCATTGCCGGTTGCTGCCCCATGGTTCCGTGCTGCTACTATGCCTCACCGTCGCAGTGTCTTCTAGCCCGTGCATTTCCCCGCTGCCGCCCGAGCCACCTCGCTAGCCACTGTGCCCTCGCACTATAGGCTACCGCTTTCCCTTGCCAGCGTCGCAGTCGAGCAGAGCAGCCGTCCACAATTGATGCCCTCGTGCTCTTCCTTCCTTCTCCAAATTGGCCACACCCAACTCATCCCCCTCCAATTGCTCGCACCCACAGCTACTCTAGCTCCTTAGCTAGCCTTCGGACGAAGCCTCGGTGAAATACGTCCACTGGTGCCGCCGTGCGTGGCCTCGCCATTATCACGGTTACCATCAGTGCCGAAGCTTGGCTCCACCATGGGCATGTTCTCCTCGTCCATCTCCTCTTTGTTTTTACCTCATCTCGGAGCCACCTTATTACCTTGCCTCTTCTACTGCAATAGGTTCTCCGATGGAGCTTCGTACCGTCGGGAACAATGGCGCTACTCCAGTTCGTCGCCACCACCTTACCGGTGCACGCGGGCAGCTCTCCCCACAGCGTATCCGACCGAACCAACGCCGCTGGCAATACCTAGGTGAGGCCCTGTTGTTTCCCCACCCCATGGATTATGTTGTACCATGCTCGTCTCGATGGTGCATGTACACCACCGCCAGTGAACCACACTAACGCGGGTAGTCACGCCCTACCCCCCTACCCCCCCCCATCGGGTGTCTTGGTCCCCCCGGGTCGCTCTCCACGGCCACGTGGTCTCCGCATGGGGGCCCGCGCGCCTCGTCGCTCGTTCCGCGCCGCCGACGAGCCCTCCCGGCCAGAACCAGTGTCGCTCATCCATGACCGGCTGTGCTTCTACGCTCTAGTTTCCGTGGAACGTGCGAAAACATGAATTTGATTTGTCTAAGGAGTAAAATGCGAATAGCATGACTCACAGGAATAGTGGCCTCAATGGTTTTGCAATTAAGGGATAAAACGAGGACTCTTTAGGAAGATTGTCGTGGCCGCTGCGGATCCCTCCCAGGCTGGTCTGCTCCCACGCGTGGGCTGGCTGCTCACCCGCGCCTGGGCCAGCTTGTTGGGTCGGCCTGCTCGTGCTGCCGGCTTGGTCCGCCTGCGCCTGGGCCATTCGCCGTGCTTTGGGCCAGCTATGCCGCCCGCGCCTGCCCCGCCTGGGCTACCATGGTCGCTGGTCTAGGCGAGCTGGGCCGTTTCGGACCCAAGGGGTCTTTTCTTCTTTCTTCGATATTTTGTTAATATTAGTAATCGGCTGAATGTCTAGAAATTCGTAGTAAATAGTAAAAAATCATAAAAATGCCAAACCAGTTTTGTTGAGTTTCTAAAATCATGATCTATCTAATAGTGTATTTCATTCGCATAGGTTCTGTATATTTTTAGGATTGCTCTAATTATTTAAAAATGCTTAATATTGTTAAAATGTGAAGTTGTAGGAATTTCTGTGATAAATCGGTGATAGTATTAACTCCAAGAATTTTACAGTAAATTACTAATATTATTAGCTGCTCACTGTAATTTTTGTAGCTCTGGAATAATTAGTTTGTTAGATAGATAATGATGCCCTATTCCGAATAATGATTAAATCGATAGAATAAAATAAAGAAACAACTTGGATTTATATAACTAAAATAATTGTTGGGAAATAACGCCTGATTCGACAACATGGATATGTGGCCTAAGTACGATCGTCGTTAGAACTAGCTCCTTAACTTGAGAGGCGTAAATCATATTTTACGAGTCACGATTGCAGTCGATTAATTACGTATTTGCATTGCATCGCATTGCATATCATATAGGTACAATGATGGGTCAATGGATCAATTGAAGGATGATTGGGAATCCGAAGATGGTGTAATGGTATTCTCTCCAGGAGATGATGCAATGGGCTTTCTATTTAGTTGATGGTGGATGATCTAAAGATGTAGATACTAACTTTTAATATATATCTTACCCAGGCAAGCCCCGTTGCATAACCCCTACTTTTCTGTAGTTTAAATTATATTTGTGTGTTAAGTTTTAAGGAGTTGAATGAAACCCACTTGCATATAAATATCTTTATCCTATGAGTCTTACTAGTATGATAGGATCGTGTAGAATGCTATGCTATAGGACTCCGATAGAAGTCGAGTGATTGTCTGTCACTCATGAGATATAGGAAATATGTTACTATATCATTATCACTTGGAAAATATAAATGGCGGAAAGGAAAAATGGTGACCGGGCAGGGATATGGTTTGGGTATGGGTGTAAGAGGTTGTGTCGCAGTGGACGCGGGGCATGGCTTGGTTACACTACTTTCCCTATCTGTGTCGGTTAAGGACCGGTCATTGCATAAGCCATCGAGGCAAGTCACAGATTTATTATCCCGAGCACATACTTGTGTATGGGCGCTTGGAAGACTTGTTGCTCTCTTGTCGTGGGTTCTGGCTCTTTCTGGACCGACTGTTAGGGTTTTGTTTTGGTGGAGGAGGTCCTTGCACCGCACTGAGTCCGGGACTCGGGGCGGGGGCTTGGAGTCCCAGTTTGGATGGGGACCTAGGACCCTAGGATAGGAGGGTGATGGGTTGGTCCTGCTTGTGCATTGGGTACAAGCGGGGCGTGTATTTTTAGGGTACCTAGCTGGGGACATTGATTCGCGAATCACCACCAAGTCAGTATGGCTTGTTTCGTGCCTAGCACCGTAGTAAGAACTGAAAGATGAAAGATGGAATGGAAAAAGGAAATCTGATTGCTTACCACCTGCTTGAAAGTAGCACAGGTGCTTACATAGAATGGTTAGTTATTGAACCAATGCGGCTATTAATAAAAATCGAGTATAAGGACACACGCTTAGTAATGCTTCCTGCAAATGCAATAAACCCACAAGCCAGATAGCCTTGCATATCCTTGGAGTCTTTTCTTTCCTCCTGTTGGGTAAGTCCTGCTGAGTACAATTGAGTACTCAGGGTTTTATTCCCCCTGTTGCAGGTGATAGGTGGATGCTAGAGCTAACCCTTGTGTGTGGATCCCTCCTGGTGGGCTCAGCGAGGATTTCCTTTATACTACGATCATAGTTTTTATTTATAACTCTTACCAAATATTTTTTATAAATGAAAGTTTATAATCTGTTGTCATAGTTTATATATCAATACTTCATCATGTCATGATTAGATATTTATTTCCACTGTAATTCTGATCATAAGTTTATATTCCGCTGTTAATTTAAATTATTCATAACTCTGATAATATGATTACATTCTGTTGTTATACAATTACTATTATACTTTGATGATGTATTAAAAGTGATGTAAGAAATGGTTAAGAATGATGTAAGCTTTATTCACTCATTTGTGATCCTAATGGGAAAATGTGGATTTTTCGGGTTCTCCCCTAGGGTGTGCCCGACGAAATTAAGTAATTTAGTGTTCTCCTTTGGGTGCTTAGTGTCTAATGGAAGACAAGCACTCCTAGGAGGCATTAGATTAGGTGGTTTTGCCACAGTGACTCTCCGATACCTCGGCAAAACATCGCCGCGTTCCTCCTTCTCTCTTTACTTTAAGCATTTACTTTGAGCAATTCAATTCTTGTCTTTACATTCATAGAATTGCCATGCTAGAGTAGGATTGGAACATAGGTTGCTAAACTTTTATGCGATAGAATAATAGAAACACTTTCTAGGCACAAGGGGTGAAGTGGGCTAACCATAGGGTTTAATTATTGCAAAGAATTTTAGAATTAGCCCAATTCACCCCCCCCCCTCTTGGGCATCTTCATCCTTTCAAGGACGACGGGAAATTGGCCAAACGTGCTCAAGACGGTGGGGAACAGTGAAACATGCTCCAGATGGCTAGCTGCACTGCCTAACACGCAAGCCGACGGTGGCTCGATCCTTTGTGCCGCAGTGGACACTGCCGGCCAGGGAGAGGCTTTTGCGTAGCGTCGCATCAAGCTCAGACGTGATGGCAGAGGCAGGCGGGGCAAGCTCACGCATGTGCAGCAGTGAAGGTCAACAACAGCAGTGCCCACGCTGCAGTGGCGGTCAGAGCGCAGCGCGACCGGGCCGCAGCGTGACGCGATTACGGCGATGGCAGAGTGGCTGGGCCCGCTAGGCACGATGTGCGCGTGCGATGTGAGACGCGTGGCAGAGCGCGGCCATAGCGGTGCGGGTGATGGTGGCCACAGGCAGGCCCGGGCAGAGGTGCGTGAGGCACATGCGTGTGTGTGCGTGGCGTGCCAGGACACAGCAACGATGGCACGGCCTACAGCGCGGGGCTAGTGGTAGGGTCGGCCAGCGCGGTGGCCCGCGCGTGGCACATGCGTTGGGCAGTAGGCGCTGCGACGGCGATTGTCGGCGCGGTGATCGCGCCCAGACGCTGCAATTGACTGGGAAAAGTGACTTGCACGCTTTTTAAAGCTGCCCAAAAACCCAACTCAGTTGCTAAACCAACTATTTTACGCTCGAGATGGTATATCAAGCGACTAAAACAAACCCTTAAATCATGCCACTACCTAACCCGATCCTCCTATAAAAATTGTCGAACTCAGCTTCGTTGACCCATTTTCAGACTTAAGAAAAGTGACTAAGTTTCGATCGGTTTTTACGTCAACTTCGATTTCCAGGCTACCAATTAAACTAGCTAGTGACTCCCGTTCTCGGCCGTGAGTATTTCACCGTCACCTACAAAGCTTGTACTACAAACTTTATCAAAGTTTCGCATATGTGTTTCATAGCATTTTCGTTCAATAAAAATTCGTTTAGACCACTAAGTGATACAACGCGACATGAAATGTAACATTCATTTCGTGTTTTCCGACAAACGTTTCAAGTTATGTATATTGCTTTACACTCTATATATAAGTATGATGCTCATGTAGTGTTTTAGCAAAAAGTTGTACAGTGTAACATCGAGGGTGTTACATATTACTAAGGAAGATTAAGAACAGAGCTTGTCTTCCTTCGTAACTAAATCCTACTTGTATACCTATATTCGAGGAGTGGACTACAAAGGACTCAATGGGAGTGTCACATCCTTGATCTACCATATGACCCAAAATATAGGGTGTATCCGCAGGTAAACAACGTATAAGCACCACGCTTACATAATGTCGACCACTCACCCTGTGTACACCAGGGCGAGCGCTATACAAACTTATGCATGAATATGTTGCCAATCCAACTATACTAAGCATATAATCAAAGTAGACGATGAACATGATAACTAGGAACATAAACGATATGAATAATAATGTCATAACAATTGTAGCAAACATATAAAAGTAATGAGAGATACAAAAGAGAGAAGGGTACAAATATTATACCAAACCACGCTCTTGACACGATTAGGAATCCAAGCGAAACATGCTTGCCTCCCTCTAGACCTAGCCTAACTAGCTATGTCCTAGAATATGGTGGAGCTCTGAGGATGATTAAAGTTTCTATTTTCTCAAATGACTTATGCCTCAGGGGGAGTGACAGGGGCTGGTATATATAG
This sequence comes from Miscanthus floridulus, assembly GCF_019320115.1. Classification (NCBI taxonomy): domain Eukaryota; kingdom Viridiplantae; phylum Streptophyta; class Magnoliopsida; order Poales; family Poaceae; genus Miscanthus; species Miscanthus floridulus. The sequence continues at coordinate 91,174,736 of NC_089588.1, forward strand.
GCTGGAGCGTCAATTCTGAGTCCTTGGATCAAACTGACTTGAATAAATGGTGTAGATGCAATCTAGAAGGCGATGGAGAACCGACATAGCAACGGGGGCTAACATGTGGGCCCTAGGGGCCGGCCGGCAAGCAGGTGGTGCCGGCCTGGCGGCGCCTCGCCCTCCACTTTGGTGTGGAGTCCTGCCGAGCCTTCTGGAACCTTCTAGGGTTATTTTCGCTATGGATAAGTGCGATTAAGTTTGACATCTAGGTCCACCTTGATGGTTTTTTTGGATAAACCCTATAGAAAATACAGATTCATCAAAACTCGTGGAATTTGTTAGTTTAAACCCCTAGACCTTCGTTGGTGATTATATTTATGCCCTTATGCATATTTTATAATGGTTGTTAACTACCATTAACAGCCACCACAGCAGACCGGGGATCCTTCGCCTCCGTCGTCGCCGCAAGTCCAGCGGGCACAGATTTGTTTTCACTTGCAGGGGATATCCAATTTAGGTCAAACCTATAGGATATCCACACGGCCAATAGGATACTATAGCGACTCCAAAGATATATCAGCATAGCCAGGCGTCTAGCGTAATGGTAAAGACGTTCCATTCCTTGGTCTAGATACAGGGTTTGACTCTCAGGTATCAGACCTTTTATTTGAGAAATTGAACCCCGACGGCACACATGGTACAAGTGACATAAGCCGTCGGGTCCCATAGGTCGGATGGAGATGGAGAAAGGTCCCACAAGGTAGACGTGGCACGTAAGCCGTCGAGTCCCAGAGGTCGGATGCAGAAGGGGCCCGTAGGTACACGTCGGATGGAGAAAGGACCGAGCAGAGACTTTTATGACGAATTTAAGCATCACGTATGAGTAACTGCAGGTCCCACAGGTACACGTCGAATGGAGAAAGGACCGAGCAGAGACTTTTATGACGAATTGCAAGCGTTACGGATGAGTAACTGTAGGTCCCATAAGTACATGTCGGATGCAAAAAGGTCCCGCAGGTACACGTTGGATGGAGAAAGTACCGAGTGGAGACTTTTATGGCGAATTGCAAGCGTCACGGATGAGTAACTGCAGGTCCCACATGTACACGTCGGATACAGAAAGGACCGTGTGAAGATTTATGACGAAGTGCCATTCGTTACAGATCGAAAACTTCATCACATATGTGTAATTAGTTCAATGACGAAGCCCTAGATTTAATGTTGGCTCGCCACACCTATCACAACCATCCTCCTTTATCAGGGCTTGGGACCTGCTATGTTGAGACAATATAGGCGGAGTTCTCTGCAGTACACCTTATAGTTTGTTATTGGTATCCATTATTTTGTCTCATACCATTTTACTGTATGTGATGCTGAAAGCATATTTTGGGGTGTTGTACAAGATGTTGAAGTCCCAATAAGAAAGATAATCTGACTTTTGATTATTCCAAGATAGTTTGTGCTTGTTACTTGTATTTTACAAGGCAATTCACAATACAGGTGGTACTACCTTATTAGCTGTTTGGGCATTTTTGTAAATGAGACCTACTCTCACAATCGGTAGAATACTGCCACTGTGACAACCCCTCCTGCAGCCGCTTAGTCAAGATGTGATGTCATTAAGATAGAGACATGCTATTTAGTTGGTGAGAGCAGATGGGAATTGCATCTGTTGTATATTCCTAATTGAGAGATTGGATACAGAGTACATTTTATAGAGACTTAAGGCTAAAAAAGAAAGAGGCAACACGCCAGTGGGAGAACTATGTGTTTGGGAGACTCTACAAGGAGGGGGTTTATGGTTTACAGAATCTTGCACGGATCAACTCCAAAAGAGTTCATGTATACCCATCAGATCATAGCCTTCTACATTTGTCATTTAACATTTTCGTCTACAGGATAGACTTGGAGCTATTGAGGAGCATTCAGAGCTTGGCCAAGGTTTCCATGTTGCAGAGAAGGATATGGGTATCAGGGAATTTGGAAGCTTGTTTGGTGATCAACAGTCTGGAGATGTTGCAAATGTTGGCATTGATCTACATCCTGTTCGCTTAGGCTTGTTTGGCTTATAAACCGTAATTTTTCAGCCAACGAACAGTATTTTTCTCTCACACCAAATCAGCCAGCAGTACTTTCAGCCATGGCTTATCAGCCAAACAAGCCCAAGGGAACATGCATTGGGAAGAGTGAAAAGTTCCCCGACATCACAGAAGTCTTTGATATGCTTTTTGATAGCTTGTCAAAGGTATCTTCATTCATTCGGACACATTTACTAATGTTCTTCTCATTTTGTTCTCTACTTAGTGCTTTCTTTTGGGACCTGAATAAATCCTATCACTGTGCCATCTGGCATTTAGTAATCATGGCATTGGTTATCTAATACTATGGTGAGCCTTAAGCTATTAAATCTGCTGCATAAGAAATTTCTTTCTTACAAATAATGTTATTCATACAATGAAGGGCGGGCCTGGTGCAAGCGGTAGAGTCTTACCGCCTATGACCGGAAGGTCCCGGGTTCGAGTCACGGTCTCCTCGCATTGCACAAGCGAGGATAAGGCTTGCCACTGACACCCTTCCCTAGACCCCGCACAGAGCGGGAGCTCTCTGCGCTGGGTACGCTCTTTTTTAATGTTATTCATACAATATGGTGGTACAAATGCACTTGTAATTCAGCTTTTTTGGGAGAGAGAAGGTAGAAACATCTACCTGGCTACCAACTTCTGAAAGGTTTCTCTGACCACATTGGTAACACTGAAGTCAGATATGACAAAAGTCACTAATAATGCATCTAATCATCTCCTACGCATTTGCAAATTTGCATCAGTATTGTGAGATGCATCTTACATGGCCGAGAAGATAATTCCTGTTCTGAACTACTAGCTTGTGTACAAGTCTCCTTATCATGTTCTCCCCTTTGCATGCCAGTCTATTCTTTGCTTGATTCATCACGGGTACACATTATTGTATTTAGAATCTTCAGATTACTCGAAGGATAGTTAAAGCAGTTTGGCTAGTCTTTCAGATTACTGAAAGCATAGTTAAGAATATTTGTATTTTGTAATTTCAGTTTCCAACAGTACAACTATTGGGGATGGTTGCTTTCCTTTATAAAAGCAGTCGAGTAATTTCTTAGCTAAGTTCTAGCTAGTTCTGCATGACATGCCATTGCCCATGATAATTCTGACAGGATTACTAACTATTTCAGGTTGATCAGTTTTGCCTTGTTCCCGTTCCATACAAAGATGTTTAGGTGAACCTGAAAATACTTCTCAATTTGAGTTGCATAGATTTCTTATGCAAGCATTACATAATGATATTTTGCAATTTTGTACGAGCATTGTTTGAGTGAATCTTTTCTTGGGGCAGCTGGATATAAACATTTCTCCACGTCTCTCCTCTGAATACATAAGCTATCTGGAAAATCCTGTTGAGTTGCTCAATGAAGTGGCAAAAGCTGCAGATAAAGACTTACACTACGTCAAAAAGCATTTCTGGGGGCGGTTGTAGACCATTTGTAGGGGCGGTTTGCCCAGCCGCCCCTACGCAAGGGTCTCTACAAATCATGCATTTGTAGGGGCGGTTCTCTAGCCGCCCCTACAAATCGATTTGTAGGGGCGGCTAGTGTTTCCAGCCGCCCCTATAAATATATTTTTAGGGGCGGCTCTTATTACCAGCCGCCCCTACAAATAGATTTATAGGGGCGGCTGTAGTACCAGCCGCCCCTACAAACAGGTATTTGTAGGGGCGGTTCAATCTAGAACCGCCCCTACAGTACGTTTTCCCGCAAAAAAAATCAAATTTTCAATTCAAAATCACTTTGCCGAACGTCCCACAACAACGTTCCGAACAGCGTTCGCGTTGCCGAACGCCCCGCGACCAACGTTCTGAACCGCGTTCGCGTTGCCGAACGCCCCGTGACCAACGTTCGCGTTGCCGAACACCCCACGACCGCGACTACAAGCATAAGAGTATTCTATAAACTACAATTACAAGTCCAATTCACATGAATATATACAATCCATCATTAAATATACAAATTCCATACACATTGTTATCAAATTGTTATCAACGTCCTAGAGCTAGCCTTTCAGTCTCACGAAGGTGTTGGTACTGAGGATTTGTACCTAAGTCAGACTCTCGGTCATGGTAGGCGCCTCTGACGTGTACAATCTGGTCCAATGTGAAGTTGCAAAGGTCGCCGACGAACTCTAAGAGTTGGTCATCCTTGTATGGGTCTCTTTTCATTCCTTTCTCTTCTCTCCACTACAAGAAAACAAGTTTCAGTTTAGTATTTCATACCATTTACGAAGTTTTTATACTACGGGTGAAGAGGTTCAAACTTACCCTTAAGGGGTGTCTCCTGTAGGCACCGGTGTTACCCATCATAGAACATATATAGTATCCACAATGTACACTCCCAGGCTTCTGCTTGGGGCACTGTGTGTTTTGTATATGAAAATGTTAAGTAATGCTTTTGACAGTCATGTAACGGAGTACTAAAGAAGTAAGTTACACTTACCGCACATAGTGTTTTTATAGCCAGCTTTTCCTTCCTTGCTGGATCATGCCTTCCATGATGATTAGTGACATAGAACCTAAATGCCCTGTTCGAATTATTTTAGCAAATACAACTTGTTAGTATCCAAAAGTGAACGTTACAAGTATGTATACAAATATATAAGCTAATGAGGATTGTCGATATGTATACGTCTTGAGAATCGATATGAAGTCTTTGTATGTCACCGTGTCCTTATCTAATGAATCAAAGACCCATGCCATGCTCCTCCCGACGTCGATGGCTATACAAATCCAGTGGTTGCTGCATGGATTTAATCATAGAACTAGATAAGCCCTTTTGCATCGAATGAAATATATCGAACAAAGCTTTAAGTATAGAGTTGAGCTTACTCAAAGTTGTATGGTAGCCATATAGTAGAGTGGTGTTGGAGATTTTTGAAAGCCAAAGCAATGTATGCCGCAACCTTAAGGGACTCTTCCCTTAGCTTCACACTATGGATGCGCTCTTTCTCCCAAAGAGTCTTTGCAGCTGCTAGCTCTTTGGCATCCAGTGTCCACCGTTTAGGGTAATTAAAATTTGTTTGGGCTATAGCTTGAGGGTCTACATACCCGGCTTTCACACTTGGCATTTGTTTGACAATGTGCACTTGTATTCTACAAATCACGGCGTGGGTTAGTTACAACAAAATTCAAAGATTACATTCATATCATATCGGGAGGACAAGGACTTACAGGCACCACGTGCGAATTAGATTCATCTCCATTTCTCCCAGGTGAAAGCATGTGTGCATGTCATTGAAGTCAAAGACAATTTTCCCGGCTGGGCTTTCAAATGTGCCGGTGGGAAAGCATGCTTGTATGATATCTATGCTCGTTGGGAGAACACGCAAGTACCAATCATGGAACCTTCTCATTCCAAGTGGTAGGCGCTGGATGTCCCGGTTTGGTAGGAAGGGCTTGCCTCTTTCATATTTTTTCAGGCAATCCTTTGACCATTCGATGGCATCAACATTTGGATACTGCTTTGCAATTTGGTGAAGTTTGCTACTGACGGCCTCCTCAGAACCCCGTGATGGGACTTTTTTAACTTGGTTTTCAGGCTTGAACTGATCATGGGAATACCACTTGGACACCGATGAGACGTCTTTGATCGGAACATAAACCGGCCTTATGTGGATTGGAATCTTCTTTCGGAGTTCCCATTCAGGCACGTCCTCATCTTCTTGTGCATCACCTTCTTCAGGAGGCACTTGCCCGGTACGAGCTGGAGAAGGTTGTGGCATCTCATCAGGCACATGCTCGATAGGAGGCGGGGAAGAATGTGGCATCTCAGGAATGTGGGGGTCACGAGACAGTGAAAATATCTCCCCGGCCTCAACAACTCGCTCCAAATTTGGGAGAGAGGGAGGCGGCGAAGAAGCAGTCAATATAATGTCCCGTTTGTGCCAGAGGATGAACTACCCCATAACGTCTCCGAGTAACACCAGCCCCTCGGGAGTTGCGTAGTCTATCCTCCACTGCATGAACTCGAGCTTCACTGTATGCACCTCGACCCTAGTGTAGTCCGGCGGTATCTTATTATTGTGGTGTAAGCCACCGGGAGGATGTGCAACACCCGTTGCCACCTCCATCACAGTGTTCTGCCGGCCGCTGAGAAACACCAAGGTGCAACTAGTAGGTTTCCGTATGAGATCGACTGAGGTTGTGGCTGCAGTGGAACCTTGGCTGCTAGGAACTTTCGGAGGGCTGGTAACTAATGCCACTTCTCTCGGTGGCGTCACTAATATACGTGGCTCCGTAGACATTCCTTGCTCCTCCAGTGCCTTCGCAACTAGAGCCTTCACTTGGAGCTCAAGACTAGTCTCCCGATCTCGGCCATGTTTCTTGTACATGTGCATGTCCTCTTCGAATCCTTGCTTCTAGGTCATCCTTTTCCCTAGCCCCCTGGTGCGGCCTGTGTGCTCCTTGTTTCCCAAGCCAAGGCTAAGCTCGTCCCTCTCTCTGGAAGGATTGAATGAGCCCGTCTCTTTGTCTTCAGCATATTTCAGTATCCTTGATACCGCCTCTTGGGTCTCCGGCTTATCAAACTTAAGATTACTACCGGATGGTTCTGTACTCCTCACATATATCCAGTTCCTTGAGCGTACCTTCAACTTCGTCACATCGATATTCCCAGCAACTGTGGCCTCTTCATCCATCTTCCTAAACTGCTCTTCCTTGGCATAGTAGCCACCGGGGCCTAGATGATGGTGGTGTTTGTTCCTCTTCGCTAGCTCGGTGTTACGAGCACTGAGCTCCAATGCCTCCGCTGAAGTCTTCTGAGCCACGAGCTCCTCCCATTGACTAGGAGTTATTTTGCCGAACTCGTTGAAGGGAGTTAACCCCTTTTGGATATACTTCGTGTTAAGCTCCGACCTCCAACGTAGAAATGACTCTCCCATCATCCTGATAGCATTTTTTTTACCAATTCATGCTTACCCTCTGGAAATCTAAAATTGACCTTCAGCTGCCTATCCCATAGTGCATTCTTTATGTTCTCTGGTACCTCTTTCCATTTAGGGATTGCTGGGTTCAATTTATCTCTTACTAGGGCCCCGATCGCATTACGGAATCGTCCTCTTAATTCCTTCGGCTCAAGGATCTCCCCTGCTGGCCCAACCTCCGTTATCACATAGCAAGCCTTATCTGGATATAGATTTCCTTTTCTATCCCCTCGTTTCCTCTTAGGCTTGGTAGTCGTGGTTGTGTCTTGAGTTTGAGGAGCAGAGGCATCATGATCCGTCTCTGTGGTTGTTGCCTCTGCTCTCCTTTCCTCTACTCCGTCTTGTCCAGCGAGATGTCGCGGACGTCGACGTCATCTTTTCTGAGTTTTAGGAGGGACCTGTATATAGGACAGGTCAAAGTGTTAGCAGAGGTAACACAGCCAAAGCTTTAGCAAAATTTACAAGCTAAGGCTTCTTCCCTACCTCCTCGTTCGGGTCAAAATCCTTGTCCAAATCTTCCTCCGTTGGCCTCCTTCTTGCTTCAGGTGGGAAAGGATCCTCGGGACTTTCATATCCCTCTTCTGACACATCATCCTCTTCTTCTTCGCCTTCAGCAGCCTCTCCTTCGGGGCCTTCCTCCTCGTCACACTCCTCCTGAGTAAGCATCACTTCTAGATCCTTTTCTACCTCGTTATCGAACTGTTCCTGAGTAAGCTGGTCCTCTAGTGCTTGCTCCTCAAGGGTTGGCTGCTCATCATGCTCGGGGCATCGAGCTGCACTATCTGTTGTCCGCGACATTATTTCGCGCTTTGTTCTAAAAGATGCAAGAAAGTGTGCTTTAGGTACGCGAGAAGGTATAAGAAATCAAAAAGGTCTATAAACCAAAGTAGTCCTATAAAATAACAATATAAAAAACGAGAAGTAGCAGTGGTTGAGGCCTCAGAAACATGTCAATCATCATCTGATCTTGAACTTGGAGCATCAAGGCATCATAACAGAGAAGAGAGGAGAAGGTAATGTAGGGGCAGCTGCTAATGATGCCAAGTTCCTCACAAGTTCTTGATCATCAGCTCATATTCCATATAATGTATGGACTTGGATAATTTCATCATTGGCAAAACAAAGGAGATGAGAGGAGAGGGGAGATTTGGCAAAAAAAAAGCAACAGCTGCTTAGCAAACATAGAGCAGTAGCTGATGGCAAAAATAGCCAAAAACAGCAGTGGCCCACTGGTCCTATGCCCCCAAGCACGCAACTAGTAGATCAGCAGCAAGCTAGAAATTAAACAAGAAGATTAATTTCACCAAATTGATGTAGATGTAGCCGGCTGGCTAATTAAAATCCCAAGTTCATTAAGCAAGGACGAGCAAGCTGCTAGGCAAGCATATCATCACACATGAAGTTCACAACTACAGTTGGAGGCATTAGCAGTACTCCAGTAGCAGTACATAGCAATACTAGCAGCTTTAGCTAGCTAGAGAGACCGACCGACCAAGAAGATGATCGACCAAGAAAATGCAGCATGAACTAAGGAACTTTCTGGCACTAGCATGAAGGTCAACAAGAAGAGGGTGCTGAGGTAACTGTTATGGAGGCTCAGATGTGTTAAGAATTAAAGTTACCAGATCATGCTGATAAGAATGGAAAAGTTGCTGTGATGGTATGACAACATGTTAGATAGAGTAAGACAGCTAAAGAGCTGGATCTTCCAAATTCACAGAAGGAGAGGAAGACAGCAGAAAAAGACGCCTCAGAAACATGTCAATCATCATTTGATCATGAACTTGGAGCATAGTGGCATCATAACAGAGAAGAGAAGAGAAGAGAGGAAAAGGGCTAGTAATGATGCCAAGTTCCTCACAAGTTCTTGATCATCAGCTCATATTCCATATAATGTTTGGACTTGTGCAATTTCATCATCGGCAAAACAAAGGAGATGAGAGGAGAGGGGAGATTTGGCAAAAAAAACAACAGCTGCTTAGCAAACATAGAGCAGCAGCTGTTAGCAAAAAATAGCCAAAAAAACAGCAGTGGCCCACTCATCCTATGCCCTCAAGCTGCACATTTGACAGATGAAAATCTGAACCATATAAAAATATATAATTAATAGTACTGAATTGTAGTTTAGGACAGCAACAAGCCAGCAACCATAGAATGTAGCTAGGAATAGCAAACTACAGGTATCTATTGGGGAAGAACAAAGCAAACTATATAAACTGTTGACTGAAATGAGCAGTTCACTGAAAATGGGTTTAATCTGAATTTTTAGAAGCAATAGAGCAGTGAAGTAACAAAACAATAATAACTATTAAATCAATCAAGTAGCAAGGACTGGTCAGGGGCTGCAAGTAGTTAAATAATTTAATTGTAGTGTAACAATAGAACCGAATGATATATAATTTAGTTAAATGAATAATTTATATTCATTTGAACACTATTAGATACTTTAGGGCCTATAATATTGAGTTTTATAGTTGGTATGTCATCTCTTGCTATCTTTAGGAAGTCTAGGATTCCTAGACTCCTAGTCAGTTTGTTAGTCCATGATGTGTTAGCCAGCTGGTGCCTAAAAACTATTAAGGCATTCCGAGGGGTCATGCACAGGAATCAATCTAGTAAAGGGCTTTCGGCTTTGCCCACCAAACTTGGCTAAGATCGAAGCATCTTCTCAATAGGACATGACTAGATCTATGCCAAGACAATGGCACACAGCTGCCAAGTGTTATTGGCAAATTTGTGCAGGAGATGCTTTATGCAGGATGACGTGTATCACATAAACTAAAAAGATAGCTACCATATTGTAGCTATGAGCATATGACACAACTAAAAGCTTCCTATTTTGTACATAACAAACTTAATTGAATACAAAATTCACAGTTATATCAACAGTTCTAAAACCAGGGTTCTCTCAGCTATAGCACCACAGATATAATGGAGACATATATATAAAAGGGCATATAAAAAGTAACTTGAAGAGATAGAGAGCCATATGTAGAGGCTGAAACACATAATATGATTGAGCTAAAGTTGTCAAACAAAAACCAAATTCATACATATGTAGCACAGATAGGGATAAAAGAGTTCTGAATTTAAGACAGACAGCAGATCAAATACAACTTTAAGTAAAGAAGTACAAATGCAGCTAAATCAAATCATATAGTTTGTGAATAAGCATCTCCTTTTTACACAAATGCAGCAACATATGTATTTATGAATAAGAAAACCAGATCTTGGCAGGGCAGATGACCTGACAAGATCATTATCCGTTTCTAGCCATGAACCTACACATCTAGTGACAAAGACAGAAAAGCTCATAAGGAAAACAATGGCATACAGCTATTCCAATCTCTGCATCTAATTCATGCTAAGTTCTGATTACTTCATGCTTCATGGACCCGACTACACTAAAAGGTAGCAACCTCAGAAGCACGAACAACTAAAAGGTAGCACCAAGACTATCGGCCACTAATTTGTCAATTTGCAGCGCTCATAGTGAAATGGTAATTATATAGGAGTACCAAGTTAAAACGCCATAAGCTGACGGCCAATGATCAAAACGGTCCAGATACTATTCAATTGGCAATAACAATGAACAAAATGACACAGTAACTATAAATTCATCAATCACAGCAAGGAAGAGGCCAAAAGGAGTTGTTCTAGATGTTTAAAGGACTCTCTAGGGCACGATGAATACCTGAAAACGAGTCGTCGGCGTGCGGGGGCGGGCGCCGGGGGCCGGGCGCGGGAGGACGCTGGGGGTCGACGCGCGGGGGCGGGCATCGGGGGCCGGGCGCGGGACGCCGGGGGTCAGCGCGCGGGGGCGGGCGCCGGGGACCGGGTGCGGGTGTCAGCGTGTGGGGGCGGGCGCCGGGGGCCGGGCGTGGGACGCCGGGGGTCAGCCGGCGCGCGGGGGAGGGCACCGGGGGCCGGGCGTGGGACGCCGGGGGCCGAGCGCCGGGGGACGGGTGCGGGACGCCGAGCGCCGGGCGCCGGGGGCGGGCGAGGGCGCGGGGGCGGGCGAGGGCGCGGGGGCGGGCACGGGACTGGCGGCGGAAACCCTAGGCGCGCGGGCAGCCTGACGGCGTCGGTGAAGAAGACAGCGCCCAGACTGACTCCCGTGCGTCGGTTCTCCTATTTATACTCCCTCCTATTTGTAGGGGCGGTTCCTGATCTAGCCGCCCCTACAAATCCATTTGTAGGGGCGGTTCCTGATCTAGCCGCCCCTACAAATGCATTTGGTCAAATGAAAAAAACAACACTTTGACTCTAGTATTATGAACTCTAAATGACTTCAAATTGAAAAGTTTTGAATACCAAGTTTGTTAAACGAATCAATATCTACAATTGTTGTTTTGGTCAACTTTCCATTTGAGAAAGTTTGGACAGTTCAGATTTGTGATTTTTAAATTTCAACGCCTACAAACTAGTTTTCGGAACCCTAGGTTATCTCAAATTGAAAAGTTTTGAATACCAAGTTTGTTCAGCTCATCAAGATCTACAATACTTATATAGTCCATTTTTTCATTTGAGAAAGTTTGAACAAAATGTAGTTCAAATTTCACAAGTGTGTGACATAGTTTCAGAAAGTCTATATGAGATTCAAGAATTTATGACTAGTGTTTGATAAAACTTTTTCAAATGGGAAAATGAGCTATGTAACAATTGTAGATCTTGCTGAGATGATCAAATTTGGTATTCAGAGTTTTTTCATCTGAGGTCATATAGTGTCTCATTTGAGCAAGTTTGACCAAGTCAAATTTGGTCAAATGAAAAAACAACACTTTGACTCTAGTATTATGAACTCTAAATGACTTCAAATTGAAAAGTTTTGAATACCAAGTTTGTTAAACGAATCAATATCTACAATTGTTGTTTTGGTCAACTTTCCATTTGAGAAAGTTTGGACGGTTCAGATTTGTGATTTTTAAATTTCAACACCTACAAACTAGTTTTCGGAACCCTAGGTTATCTCAAATTGAAAAGTTTTGAATACCAAGTTTGTTCAGCTCATCAAGATCTACAATACTTATATAGTCCATTTTTTCATTTGAGAAAGTTTTGAATACCAAGTTTGTTCAGCTCTTCCTTGCCAATCGTCTTCTGTGAGATCTTCGAAAAGAAGTAGCACATGCGGGTGATGGCCATTTTCAAGAACTCTGGCTTTATAGCCCTGATTGCAATAGGTAGAAACACTGTCAGCATCATATGGCAATCGTGAGCCTTGCAGTGTGTTATTGACAAGTCCTTCATCGACACTAGCTTCTTCACATTTGCTGAAAACCCAGTCGGGACTTTGATCCCCCTCAGGAAAGTGCATATAGCTCTCTTCTCGTCTGGTGTTAGGTTGAAGCACGCCGCGGGTAGAGTGTATTTTCCATTAGCCTCAGGTACCAGGTGAAGCTGTGGCATCATGTTTAGCTGCACCATGTCTTTCCGTGCTTTCAGACCATCCTTTGACTTGCCTGTGTCCATCAAGGTAGCAATGAGACTCTCAAAGACATTCTTCTGCATGTGCATAGCATCAATGGCATGGGGGACCTCCAAGTCTGGCCAATAAGGCAGATACTGAAAGAAGATCGATTGTTTCTTGAAAGGTACGCCTTCGATAGGAGGTGTGCTTCTATCTCTATTCGTCCCATTCGGATTCTTCTTTCCATAGACGACGCGTATGTTTTTCACCATTCTGTACACATGTTCTCCGTTATGACGTCTCTCCGGAGGGGGTTCAATCTTCGAGGTGTTGTCATAAAATCTAAAGAACAATTTGCTGCGGTACTTGTGACTTGTCTTTAAGAAGCGTCGGTTCCTTAGGTAAACTATCTTCTTGGATGCATCCAGGTAAACCCATGTAGTACCATCCAAGCAAACCAAGCATCCCGTCTTCCCTTTGATCTGTCCAGACAAAGCAAACAGCGCGGGGTAATCATTGGTAGTAACAAATATTATTGCTCTACATATGAAGTCCTCCTTTTGGAACGCATCGTACATCTGCTCCCCATGCCTCCATAGTCTCTCCATTTCTTGCATCAAAGGCTCGAGGAACACGTCTATATCAATGTCTGGTTGTTTAGGGCTAGAAATAAGAATAGTGAGGAGAAGGTACTTTCTCTTCTGACACAACCATGTTGGGATGTTGTACATGGTCAAGATCACTGGCCATGTGCTGTGGTTGCTCAACCTCTCATTGAAGGGATTCATTCCATCTGTGCTCAGGCCAAACCGTACATTCCTTAGGTCATCGCTGAATTCTTTGTGCTTCTCATCAAACCTTTGCCACTGACTACAATCAGCCGGGTGTGCAATCTTATCATCATCCACCTTGCGCTCATCATCCCACCATGTCATGAGTGCGGCTTCTTTAGGGTTTAGGAACATACGTCTCAAGCGATCGGTCACTGGCCGGTACCACATTACCAGGGCAGGAATTCTTCTCTGCTTTGCATCGTTGCCTAATGGAGTGTCCTCTGGGGGCTGAGATTCTTGTACCACCTTTTTTGTACCCTTCTTATTCCTCTTTTTCCCCGTGGATGGTTCGTCCCCACCGTAAAGGTCATTGTTCTTGTACCGGCTGGCCCCACACCGGGGACATTTATCCAATGACTTGAACGTTTCACCACGAAAAAGTATACAGTGGTTGGGGCATGCATGTATTTTTTCAACCCCCATTGTCAATGGACTTATGATCTTCTTCGCTTGGTATGTGTTGGCGGGAACTGAGTTTGGTTGTGGCAGCACCCATGACAGGAGATGCAATAGATCATTGAAACTACAGTCTGACCAGCCGTACTTAGCCTTCAGAATGAGCAGCTCAAGCACGAAACGTAGCAATGTCCAATGTGTCGGACAACCCTTTTCAACACCATACACAGTCTCCTTCGATGCTTTTGTCACTCTTTCCAAATTTTCTAGACCTTTCGGGCTATTTAGTAAAATCTCTGGTCCAAGGGTTCAAATCATGTCATCTAAATCATCTTCAACTCCGACACGTGCTCCACCATCATTATTGGCACCACCTTTGTCGTTACCATCCCAACCACCAGCATCACCACCTTTTTCATTGCCAAACTCGAAATCTATTTGTGCATCAAGCTCGGCTGAATATTGGGATAGGGATTCTATGGTTTCATCGTCGTATTCCTCCTCATCCTCGTCATTAATAATAACCGTTTCACTATGATGAATCCACACTATGTAGTCCTCAACAAATCCTCGTATAATCAAATGTGATCTGATGATAGTCATATCTGTCCATGCCATACGGTTCTTGCAATCTTTACAGGGGCAAATAATTGTATCCTTATTCTCTTTCAATGTCGTTGCATGCTTCGTTGTGGCTTCAATAAATTTATCCACCTCTTCACGAAAACCTGCCTTGAACCTTAACGAACCATACATCCAAGAGTTCCTGTACTCCATCTTTTACAACAACAACAAAACAAACATTAAAGGACTACTTATTCAGATATATATAAAAATTAATCAAAGTAATAATTATTTGAGAATAATTGTATATACCTCAGATATATATGAATATAAATCTAATATAATTACATGAAGCATACAAACACACCATGGTAGAGGAAAATTAATTAATGGCCCATTTATCCATAAATAATTAAAATACATATTTATTGATTACAATAAACAATTTCAAAGACAACAATTAGCAATAATTATACTTTACCCAATATCTTTCGTACAAACCCTAGTCCAATTTTATCAAACATAAATTTACAAAAACGAAATTAATAAAAAAACCAAACCCTAGATCTAGATCACATGCACATGAAACATCCATAAAACTAACTAATGGTTCACTAAAATCAAGAAACATGGACCAAATAAGGGTATGGTCTTGTTCCCCTCCCTAATTTACCCTAGTACATTTAAAAGTTGGGTCTAATTTGCTCATAAATAGCTCAAGCACCATAGAAGAGAGAGAAAAACAAAACTCTAATTATTCACTAATCAACCATTAAAACTTCAAAAAAAAGTGTGGAATAGCATTTTCTTACCTTCTACAACCTCTCCACCAAAGGATTTGAGACCAAAACCTTCCCCCCTTAGTAGAGCAATTTTTGGGAGGTGCCCAAGGCCTCTCCACCTTTCTTTCACGGATTGGAGTGAGTGATCCGAGGAGGAAGAAGGGGCTGCCTCAGTTTTATATGGGGGCCATTTGTAGGGGCGGCTGGTGATTGAGCCGCCCCTACAAATAGGAGCTATAAATACGGAGCTATTTTTAGGGGCGGCTCAATCACCAGCCGCCCCTACAAATAGAATTTCTAGGGGCGGCTGGTGATTGAGCCGCCCCTACAAATCAGACCCTATTTGTAGGGGCGGCTGGTGTCTGGGCACCCGAGCACGCCACTGTAGGGGTGGCTCCATCACCAGCAGCCCCTACAAAAAAATCGATCCGTTGCTAAAAATCGTTTTCTACCTAGTGTTATGGACCTTGATACAGTTTACAGAAGACCTTCGCCGACGATACGGAAAGGAGCCCCGTGATATGGAGGTGTTTCTTTATGCTATGATCAGGGCTCATGATTTCAGTTTAGTGGCTTACTTTGTTGTGTTATTTACTTTCTCTTGCAGTTACTACTGAAAAAGCTCTATGTAAGACGGATGGCTGCAGATCTTGGTATCAGTCGGATATATCCATCTGGCAAGATGATATTCATGAAAACAAACATGAACAAGAAGGTATTTAGGCTCATGACAGAAGCAATGGCTTCTGAAACACATCGGAATTCCCTATCATTTGCTGGAAAGGAAATTAAGGTAAGGGTCCATGTGCCCCAGTATGCAATTTCCTGGAGCAGATGAAACTGAGGAAAATCAGTCCCAGTCATGATTTTGATACTATAAGCAAAACAGTATTTTAGTTGTGATGGATGGGATTAAATTTGGGATCTGTAGGTTTTATGCCCAAAATTCAATCAAACAATATTCTTAAAGTATATGACCTTGTCAATTATCTGTATAGCATAAATTAATGTGATCTTTAGTGTTGATGCACAGCCCAGTGGCTAGTCGTTTAGTGCTCATCCTTCTGTTAACCATAAACCATGTGCCTGGAAGCATCCACTGTTCCAGCATCCAAGTGATGTTCATTTGACTGACCTATATTGAGTTGTGGTACTGGCTAGTTCTTTTTTTCTTTTTGAACAAATCACTAGTTCTTTGTTTTACAAAGCCTTAATACCTCTAAAGATCAGTGGGGCAGGCTCCTGGGTGGTTGTGTTGTGCCAAAGCATCAATCAATCATTCATGCTATCATATGCACAGTTTTATTACTAATGATATCTGGTGTTACTGATTATAATTTTCCTTGCTATCATGCATCTTGGCATCTACATAAGTTCCATTCATAGGTGTATGTGGACGAACTTGAATTCACCTTTTCTGGTTTATACCATTTTAAAATATTTTATCTTATCTCCTTAATGAAATGACACACGTCTCTCATGCGTCATTTGAGAAAAAAATGTTTCCGTATGTGTCGCCTTTTTGACAATTTTACTCTTTTCTACATGCTGAACTCCTCGTGAGTTTGCCAGATACCCTACTTTTGAACTGGCTTTTCCATTGCTTATCAGACTGCTATACTGTAATACCAGCCCTTGTGAAGTACTAGATTATTGTTATTATTTCATAAGAACTGAAGGCTTGTGCCGCCACCATGAAAGCGGACAATATATCCATTCTTGAAGAGAATGGTCTATCCGAGAAAGCAGTCTTGGCTATTTGATTCATCTGCGATGGATGGCTCTTCATTATGTTGGTATTGGCAGTCACAGGCTCTGGCAGGCCAAAGCAAGCCCATACAAACTATTGATTGATGAAAAGGTCTGTCAAAATTGTCAACATAAGGAGCATACTTTAGTCCTATACACAAACTGGTATTCTCTTGAGCCCCAAAGTTCCCATTTTTGCAGTTCTTCAATAAATCCTTCACATTATCTTCTTTATGTGAGGTCATCCTGCCAATTTTTTCAGGAGAATGCTCAACACAAAGCCACATATTGCAGTTTTCTACATTCGCTGACAACAATGGGATGGATTGCCTAATACATAACCGCTAAATTCAGGTGCAATGCAAGTATGAAACATGAAATCAGGAAGCTCAGAGAACTAGTTCAGATATACCAGACAATAGATACATTCAAAATTCTTCTAGGATTTTTGACATGAACTATCGAAGTATTGCTCGATAAAATGGTAGGTAGGGAACTAGGGATGGCGTTAACCATACACCATTTGTTTGACAAAAAAGCATTAGGAAATTTGGGGCCAATTGGTCTGTGAGTTAATATTTGTTGTAAATGCCTATTCAAACAGATTGTGACGGACTGACAATGATCATATTAGTTGACAAAAATTCACGGAACTATGAGTATTTTTGTTATATAATAATGAAGATCTATAATTATTTTGATACGTATCACAAAACTTCAACTATTTTGGCACTTGGTATCACAGAACCCAGTGCCTAAATAGTTGGTATTTTTTGGCAAGAAAATTGTAGCTTTGTGGTAACAAGCGCCAAAGTAGTTCTACGGTGCATGTCAATTATTACTCATTAGGTCGAAGTAGTTTTGTGAACTTGATATGTTGGTTTTGTACAACTAAGTTGTGTAATAGTTTAAGATTTGTGCTTTAACATTTGAAGCTTAGCATAGTTTACCCGAAGACAAAAAAAGGTAATAATATCTCAGGAAAAACACTCTGATCTGTTAGAAGAAACATTCTGCTTGGTTAGTTCATGAATATGTGAATTGAAAATGCTCCATCCCAAATTATAAGTCATTCCAACTCTTTTGGAGAGTCAAAACATCTCAATTTTCATCAAATTTATATAATAAAATAATAACATTTATGATACCAATGAAGTATGATAATATTCTTCAATAAATATATTTTTATAGTATACCTATTTGATGTCGTAAATTGTGGGGTGTACGACCCACATGGGCTGCGCCCCTAGGGGAGGCCCAGCCCACAAGAAGAAGCCTTGCGAGGCACGGCTCTGCTCGGCGCCTTCCGCAAGACATCGGAAAGATATCCTGAAGATAATACGAGATCTGTTAGGATATGTATGATCCCAAGATTCCTGTAATCAGTTATTACTTACCGGTTATCTCTTAGATCTAACCGACTTGTAACCCTGCCTCCCGGACTATATAAGGCGGGCAGGGACCCCCTCTAAAATCACGGCATATCATACGATAGCTAATACAAACCAACAGACCACAGGAGTAAGGTATTACGTCATACTGACGGCCTGAACCTGTCTAACTCGTGTGTCTCTGTTGCCTTCTTGTTCTTGATCTCGCGCTCCTCTACCGATCAATCTAACTTCGTGGGATACCCCTCGGAGGACTGCCGACGATAATCTGTCGACAGTTGGCGCGCCAGGTAGGGGTTGTGCGTGTTGTTTCGTTGTCGAACAAGATGGCTTTTTCCGCAGGCTCTTCGTCCCTTCCACAGCCCGGCCAGATCTTCACGGGCGGATCCATCTCGTGGGTCATCAACGCTGACGGAGTCGGAGAGCTCCTTGAGCCGGAGCAGAAAAGTTCTACGCTGGCCACCCCTGCACCTGCAACTGCAGATCCGATCTCAGAGGCGATTCCGAGGTCTCTTTCGGCAACAACTCGCCGTCCGCTTCCTCGCTACCAGAGGAGGCCAATCAACAACGACAATCTGATCAAATCCATCGATCGGGTCGGACTGAAGCTCGCTGATTGTCTCTCCGTCGCCGAATCGGCACTGGACACTCTGGTTCAGCGCCGACCACCCTCCGATCCAGATCTATCGAAGGGTGCTCAGGAAACTACAAGGGCTATAGCCCTACCTTTCGGATTCTCCAACACCGCCGTCGCTTACCAGCACGCCCTAAGGGGCAGACTCGCTGACCAGATCATCGTCCAGCTCCCGCCGGTTGTCAACACGCTACACTTAGGTCGGAGCCCCGGGGCGCACCTCCAGACCATCCTGGAAGAAACTCTAGGCTCCGAGTCTCAGGGCTCTATGGAGACCCTCGTCGAAACCCTCTCCGATCAGTTTCTCCCCCCACCCTTCTAGGGTGGCGCGATCTTCAACGTCAGCATCGACAGCCCTCCTCGGAACGGCGAAACCGAGGAGGAGCGCGCTGCTCGGGAGAACCGAAACGTCAACCGCGCACAGCGGCGAGAAAACGAGGCAGCCATCGCAAGGGCCAAGGCTGCTCGGAATAATCGGCTTGACTCTCAAGGAAGACCGCTCCCGCTATACCGTGACCTCGACGAAGAATTTCTCCGCGTCGACGGCCACGACGTCTTTAAGACTCCAAGCGCCAATTTGGCAGTAGCCGCCAATGAGCTCTCTCATTTCCCTCAAACGCGCGAGCTCGCCAAGATCGCCGCCATGCTTAAAGCGGCTCACTGTCAGGTCAATGAGATCCGCGAGGATTAGAGACCTTCGTGCTCTACGAGCATGATTCACCGATCACCTGCGCCGAGGTCCAATCGCCACCCAAGTCAAAGTCATTTCGCCGACTAGTCATTACCTCTCCAAGGGGTACCCATGGGGCATCGCGCCAAACACCATCGCCAACACGACCAGGAGGTCGAACAGGATGCTAGAGTACATCTCAGCAACCTCCAGGATGTGCGGCGGCGTATCGAGCACCGTCGCTTTGGTCACCATGAAGACGAAGTATGTTGCCGCCAGGATTACGAAAAGGAGTACGGCAACCCGGACTCAGCCCTCGAGCCTATCCCCGACCACAATGCCGCAAATTACGGCGTCGACAATCCTAAGGGGCCTCCGGTTTTCACAAGGGCACTCCGAATGCTTCGATGGCCCCATGGTTTTAAGATCACCGGGGTCGAGCCCTACGAAGGAAGAATGAACCCAACTCAGTGGCTGCAGGCTTATGCCATTGCCGTCCATGCCGCCGGAGGAGACACCAGCGTTATGGCAAATTATCTCCCCGTCATGCTCATGCCACCAGCAATGAGCTGGTTCACCAGCCTTGCGCCAGACTCCATCGGCTCATGGGAAGAGTTGAAGAAAGTCTTCACCGACAACTATATGGCCACGTGTACTCGACCCGGCACGAAGCATGATCTCAGCCGCATCAACCAGAAGCCATCCGAGCTCCTCCACAGCTACATCCGGCGTTTCTTCGAGATGAGGAACTCTATCCCCAACATCACAGAAGCTAAAGTCATCACCGCCTTTATCCGAGGACTCCACCATCGCGAGCTTCGCTCCAAATTCAACCATAAGCCGCCGACCAGTATCGGCGAGATGATAATTACCGCCAACCAGTACGCCAATGCAGAGGAAGCCGAGGTGCGCTTAAACGAGGATGCGGGCACTCAGCGACCACCTCATCGATACGACGATCGCCCCAACGACCGACGTCACAATGACCGCCGCCCCGACGATCGCAGCTATCATCGCGATAGCGGCCGTGATCGAACAGGAGGACACAGGCTAGGCCAAAATCGCCGCCGCCGGCCAGAACACATCTTCACCGCCGCTAGTCAACCTCGCGCCAAGTGTAACTACGATGAGCAGTACCAAAAGATACTCGACGGCCCGTGCCCTCTTCACAAGAATGCCAAACACAAGATGAAGGACTGCATTGGTCTAGCCAGGGAGTTCTAGGACAAGAGGCTCAACAACGACGCCAACAATGGAACAGGAGGTCGCCGACCACCTAGGAACAACAACAACGCCTTTCAGGACCATGATAAGGTGGTCGCCACCATCTTCGGGGGCCTCGCCTCCACTGAGAGTCGAAGGGAACGGAAGCTTGCCGCTCGATGAGTGCTCGTCGTCGCTTCAGGAGAAACTACCGCCGACCCCAACTATCGTCCATGGTCCGAGATCCCCATCACCTTTAGCAGGGGCGACCATTGGGCAAACATACCATATACAGGGTGTTTCCCCCTCATCCTCGATGTAACCGTCCAGAAGGTGCTATTCAGAAAAGTCCTTGTTGATGGTGGCAGTGCTTTGAACCTACTCTTCGCCGGAGCCCTAAGGGAGTTGGGCCTCGCGATATCAGATCTCACACCCTCGGACTCCTCCTTCTAGGGTGTGGTACCTGGAAGGGCATCCAGGCCACTTGGAGAGATCACCCTACTAGTATAGTTCGGCACGGTAAGCAACAACCGCATCGAGCATATCAACTTCTACGTTGCCGACTTTGACACCGCCTACCACGCCATACTTGGCCGGCCAGCTCTGGCCAAATTCATGGCCGTACCACACTACGCGTATCTGGTGTTGAAGATGCCTTCACCTACAGGACTCCTGGCTCTACAGGCCAACCTTTTCGTCGCCTACGCCTGCGAGACAGAGAGCCTCGCCCTCGCCGAAGCCACTGACCTCTCCATCCAAATGGCTAGCGTGGTCGCCGAAGCCAGGACAGTACCCACCGATGACATGGAGATTCCATAGCTTGAGCTTCATCGCGCCTCCGCCAAGTCCAAGGAAATCATGGAGGTCGACCTCGGCCTCAATGACGCTTCCAAGACCGTGAAGATTGGGGCTCACCTTGACCCCAATAGGAAAGCGCGCTCGTCTCCTTCCTACGTGCCAATGCCGATGTGTTTGCTTGGAAACCTACAGACATGCCGGGGGTACCACGGGAGAAGATCGAGCACTCCTTGAATGTCTCACCGACCACCAAACCGATCAAGCAGAAACTTCGCCGATTCACGCCAGACAAGAAGGAGGCTATTAGGGTAGAAATAAAATGGCTCTTAGCTGCCGGGTTTATAAAAGAAGTGTATCATCTAGATTGGTTAGCAAACCCTATTCTCGTTCGAAAAAAG
The DNA here is from genome assembly GCF_019320115.1 of Miscanthus floridulus. Lineage (NCBI taxonomy): Eukaryota > Viridiplantae > Streptophyta > Magnoliopsida > Poales > Poaceae > Miscanthus > Miscanthus floridulus. The sequence continues at coordinate 91,196,547 of NC_089588.1, forward strand.
AATAAAGAATGGAGAATGTGCGTTGATTATACTGATCTTAACAAACACTGCCCTAAAGACCCCTTCAGCTTGCCTCGGATAGACAAGGTTGTAGACTCTACCGCCGGCTGCGAACTACTCTCTTTCCTTGACTGTTACTCCGGCTATCATCAGATCTCCCTCAAGGAAGAAGACCAGATAAAGACATCGTTCATTACACCTTTTGGAGCATACTGCTACAAAACTATGTCCTTCGGACTCAAGAATGCCGGGGCTACCTATCAAAGGGCCATTCAGATGTGCCTCGACCAGCAAATCGGCCGCAACGTTGAAGCATACATCGATGACGTGGTCGTCAAAACCAAGATAGCCGACAAGCTTATCGCTGACCTCGAAGAAACCTTTGCCAATCTGAACAAGTACCGATGGAAGTTGAACCCTTCAAAGTGCATCTTTGGAGTTCCATTTGGTATACTGCTGGGCCACATCGTCAGTGCTCGAGGCATCGAGCCTAATCCTGACAAGGTCTCCGCCATCACCAATATGAAACAGCCAACATGTGTCAAGGATATACAAAAGCTTACAGGTTGCATGGCTGCTTTAAGCCGCTTCATATCACGCCTCGGCAAAAAAGGGTTACCCTTCTTTAAGCTCCTCAAGGCCTCCGAGCACTTTTCCTGGTCGGAGGAGGCAGACTCAGCTTTCGAGCAGCTCAAGTTGTTCTTGACAAAGCCGTCGATCATGACAGTGCCAAGGCTAGATGAGACTCTGCTCATATACATCGCCGCCACTTCTCGCATCGTGAGTACAGCTATCGTCGTCGAACGCGAGGAAGCCGGGCACGCTTATAGGGTGCAACATCTGGTCTACTTTATCAGTGAAGTACTCAATGAGCCAAAAACTCGTTATCCTCAGGTACAAAAGCTGTTATACGCAATTCTGATTACGTCGCGCAAGCTCCGGCATTACTTCGAATACTACAATATCGCCGTGGTCACTGAGTTTCCCCTAGGGGACATTCTTCGCAACAAAGAAGCCAATGGCCGCATCATTAAGTGGGCTATTGAGCTCGACACCTATTCCATTGAATTCAGAAGCAGACCTACCATTAAGTCACAGGCGCTCGCTGACTTCGTCGCTGAATAGACCGAGATCCAAGAGCCCATCGCCACCGCTTGCCCCGAGCACTGGGTGATGTACTTTGACGGCACCCTTAACGTCAACGGTGCTGGTGCGGGCATTCTATTCGTTATGCCGACCAAGGATAAGCTACATTACATTCTTCGGATACACTTCCCGGCCTCCAACAACGCCGCGGAATATGAAGCATGTCTCCATGGTCTTCGTATAGCCGTCGCGCTCGGCGTCAAACGCCTCATGGTGTACGGAGACTCCGCGTTGGTTATCGACCAGCTCAACAAAGACTGGTCCTGTTCCAGTGAGAAGATGGACGCATACTGCGCCGAAATCAAGAAGCTTGAAGGGAAGTTCTATGATATCGAGTACCACCACATGGTACGAGATCAAAATCAACCAGCTGACCAGCTCTCAAAAATAGGTTCGTCTTGTGCCGCGGTTCCACCGGGGGTCTTCGTGCAAGATCTCCTGGTGCCATCCATTAAAGAAGAAAAGGAAGTTGAGGAGGTTCCCCCTGTGGAGCAGTTGTTACTTGCGGTGCCTTCGCCGGTCGCTGATTGGAAGGAGCAATTCATCAAGTACCTCACCAACTCTGAACTACCCGCCGACAAGACTGACACCAAACGCCTAATCCGCCGAAGTAAGCATTATGTGTTGGTAGACGGTAACTTGATGAGGAAGAGTGCCAAGGAAGGGGTATTGCAGAAGTGCGTCCCTCAAGACGAAGGAGTGAAGCTACTTCACGAAATTCATTCTGGTTCCTGTGGCAATCACGCGGCCTCGAGAAACCTGGTTGGCAAAGCTTTCTGAGCTGGCTTCTACTGGCCGGCCATCTCCGACGTAGAAGACCTCGTCCGGCGCTGTGAAGGATGTCAGTTCTTCGCCAAGCAAATACACGTACCGATGCAGGAATTGCAGACCATCCCAGCTTCTTGGCCTTTCGCATGCTAGGGACTGGACATGATTGGGCCCTTCAAGCCAGCGCCAAGAGGTTTCAGGTATGTATACGTCGCCATTGATAAATTCTCAAAGTGGATCGAGTACAAACCACTCGTTTTAGCTACTGCAAAGAAAGCAGTCGACCTCTTTGAAGATATCATACACAGGTTCGGTCTCCCGAACAGCATTATCACCGACCTCGGAACCACGTTTACCGGCCATCATTTTTGGGACTTCTGTGAAGACCGGTGCATCTCCGTTAAATACGTTTCCATTGCTCATCCTAGAGCTAATGGCCAGGTTGAGCGGGCTAATGGTATGATCCTTGACGCCCTCAAAAAGAGGCTATATCAGAAAGAAGAAAAGCATCTGGGCAGATGGCTCAAAGAGCTACCGGCTGTGGTCTGGGGACTGCGCACTCAAGCTAGTCACAGTACCAGTGTGTCTCCATATTTTTTGGTCTACGGCTCTGAGGCCATACTACCAGCAGATGTTGCCTTCCGAGCACCCAGGGTGGAAAATTATGTTGAAGAGCAGGCCACGGCTGTTCGGACAGAGGACATTGACCGGGCCGAGGAAGAATGCCTGATCACCTGCGTCCGCACAGCCAAATATCTAGAAGATCTGCGAAGGTACTATAACTGCAACGTAAAAGGTCGTTCATTCACTGTCGGCGATCTCGTTCTCCGCAGAAAACAAAAGACCGAAGGGTTGCACAAGCTTTCTTCCCCTTGGGAAGGGCCCTACGTCGTCAAAGAGGTCACCCGACTAGGATCTTATCGCTTATGTGACCTAGATGGGATTAATGTTCCAAACTCATGGCACATCGAGCACCTTATACGTTTCTACCCTTGAAACACTCCAGATATGTACTCTCCATTTTATGATGAATAAAGTTTTGGTCTCCATAATTTGTCTCCATTTTTTCCCCTTTAACTTTCGATCTCCACGTACGGTCACTGAAGCATTACGATACTCCATAACGATCTCCAAAATCACCGAACGATTTCTCCAAATCGCCGACCACGATTTCGCCGAATAAAGTTCTCCAAATCTCCAAAATCGCTGAACGATTTCTCTAAAACGCCAAACACGATTTCTCCAAAACGCCGAACACGATTTCTCCAAAACACCGAACACAATTTCTCCAAAACGCCAAACACGATTTCTCCAAAATACCAACCACGTTTTTTCTAAATCGCCAAACTCGATTTTTCCAAATCGCAGAGCATGTTTTCCATATAGCGAAAACATTCTTTGATCGGAGAGTAACATTTTTTCTTTGTTCTCTTCGGAGAAGACCCAGTCTTCGATTTCTCCCTACACGTGCTACGGGCTCCGCGCTCTGCGTTATGGGTGGTCGGCTGTGGTCCTTTGGTCACACCTGTTTTTCCTACATGTCTACGGGCTCCGCGCTCGACGTTATGGATTATGGGTCAGCCAAGGCTGAGAGTTCAACATAGAATACATTGCTCGGACGTCGCTTGTGTTGCCTTTATCTCTAAGTTCGTTTCACAACAGCCGACCAGAACACGTTCAGCGCTGTTCTTTATGGAAAAAAACTCAGCCACCAATTTTCTCCTACACGTGCACGGGCTCCGCGCTCGACGTTATGGACTATGGGCTGGCCAAGGCCATAGGGACCAGCAGCAGACCCACTGGTCGGATGTTACTTGAACTACGCATAACCGCGTCCGGTTTGAAACTTCGAAGATTATTTCACCAAATTATAAGCAAACTGCATATATTGTATATACAAGCACTTAATGACAAATATTTGATAAGTATTTGTTTCTTGCGCTTTCGCGCTTTCTAACCATACTGTCAAGATATTACAGATGATGTCCACCGAGGAGATCATTATGCTTCGCCACTACCATCATTCTCTCTAAACAGGTATATATCGCCGGCCAACTTTTTCGCCACGTCCTCCGCCTCGTCTTCAAGCCGCTGGGTCTCCGCTTCGCTTAGCCCTTCGGCGTACCCGCCCCCTATCGCCTCTAGGTCAGTGTCTGGATAGTGGGATCGGACAACAGCAAGGGCGTGGGTAGCGGCAGAAACAACAGCATCGCGGTTGAAGCTTTTAAAGCTTTCCCACGCCATCTTGCATCTTTCGATGATAATATCCGGGCGAGGTGGCCTGCCGTCGGGATGAGGAGCAGTTTCCGGTTTGATGCAGTCGAGCACTGGTCTAATTCCAACAACTACGCCATCAAATTTGTTCCTCTGGGTACGGGCGTCTTGCTCCAACACATCGAATTGTGCCTTGACCCTCCGACGGTAGTCTGCATGCATTTTGAAGTTACATCAGGGAAGACATTAACCTCAGCAGAAAACCCGACCATGGGGTACTCACCGTCCAGCTTCTTGGTCAGTTTGTTCGCTCGCTCTGTCTCCTTCGCTTTCTCCTCCCAGAGTTGTTCGAGGGCCTGACGCAACTGACCGAGCTCCACGTCTTGTTCTACAAGTACATCATTCATCAACAAAAGTAATCGTATCCGGCCATGTGAGGCATTTTTGTGGATCAAACGTACCTCTTTTCTCCTCAGAGACTTTTTGCAGCTTTTCCAATTGCTCTGAAGCATCTTTCAGTTGTGTAGAGGTAGTGATCAGCTGCTCGGACTTGCTCCGAAGTTGTTCTTTCGCAGTCGCTAGTTGTCCAGACAGGACCCCCTTCTGGTATTCTAGGTCCCGCACGTTGGACTCTGCAAGGTCTCGCTCGCGCTGGGCCCTTTGAATATTCTTCTCCGAAAGGTTCATCGCCTTTTTAAGTTTTTTGTTCTCCTCGGCGAGGGGCTCCATCCTCTTAATAAACTGGTAACGGTGCTCGGCAGTTCGAGTCATCCCCTAAAAATGCACAATGACAATGACAGAAGGAAACAAACAATGACAACAAAGAATTTTCGGGATTCAGTATCAACCTCGATTTGTTTTACTACTCCGCCGAGGGCGGATTTCAGCCTCTTCATTTCTCTAGGGGTGTCCTCTTCCTCGACAACTACCACTTCATCACCACGCTTGTGAAGGATTCGGACGGATTGGGTTCGAGGCTCATCACGAACGATCTCCTCATCCTCCTCTTCCGCTGCAGTAGGGCTCACTGCAAGGGGGCTCCGTGATCGGACAGTGGGTCCGAGCATGACATGCGACCCTTCCGGGGGCACCGTTAGCTCCTCAGGCACCCCTAGTCTCACCGACCCAGACTCTGCTGCCTCGCTGGCCACTACAGTTTCAGCTCCTGAGGGTCCGGCGCTACCCGACGTTGCTTTGGGCATCGTTGCCGAGCTGGCCTCTGCTGATGCCGGTCCCTCACCGTCTCTAGCTCCACCTGTAGCGGTTGTTGTTTGTTCCGCCAATCCCCAAGCACTGGGGGACCCTGACATGGGGGCGGTAGGCGCTACCTCCGCCTCGGGATCAGCTTGAGACTACTTATCAGTCTGGGCGGATGACTTTAGATCCTCCATGTGTTTTGCGCTGCATCCAAACATTTGGTCAATCGCCCAAAAAACAGAGATCAAATAGCAAAACAATAACAATGCGAGGTTACTTACCGTTTGGTCTGCCGGTGTGCTTTTTTGAATTGGTGAGGCCTGTTCGAGCCCCCGGGTGTGGCTATGGGGTCGACCTCCGTGTTATCGGGTGGAGGTCTGTCCTCCTCTATAGTTGGCCTATGCTCCACCTGTTGTTCCAGTGTTTGCTCCGCCTGTACCATCGGGTTTCGCTCCGTTTGATGCTCAGGGACTCCCGTCGCCTGCTGCTCGGGGACTCCCGTTGCCTGCTGCTCAGGGACTCCCGTTGCCTACTGCTCGGGGACTACCGTTGCCTACTGCTCGGGGACTTCGTCGCTTCCCCTTGGTTGCTCCTCCACGCGTGTTCTGCGTGAAGTTGTTTGCACGCTGGGGGAGGGGAACTGTATTTTCGTCGTCATCAGACCACTCCATCACCACGGCCCTCCGCGGACGGCTAGTCTGGTCGCCGCCCAGTGATATACCGCCCGATCTGCGGAGAGCGGCCGCCGCCGTTTTCCTCTTCTTCTGGGCCGGCTCGTCTGCCGCTGCCCGTTTTCCCTGAGATTTCTCCGATAACGGGGGGGGGGGGGGGGACACGCCGTATGATCAACATCCGAATCTCTGGATTCTGATGAGATACGGATGGGACTTTCTTCAGGGTTTTCTGTTGGTCAGACATCCACTACTGGCGGCCATTCAGCTCTCGGCACGTCTGAAAAATATACTGCTCTGTCCTACGAATGGATCTTTGCATAAGTAAGTCAGTTCCCTGCTCAGCAAATCGACATTTGAATAATGACGGGTAAGATGATTACCTGAGGAGGCGGGTTGGTACAGTTGAAGGCCTTTGTTTCTTTCGGCCAGCTAAATGAGGCGCTAGAGGCGAATAGTTCTGTGGCGTGGCCTATTACTTCTTTCCTTGACAGCCGTTCAGGTCTCTCCCGGGTTCCGTCGTCGTCGCCCTTGTAGTCAAAAGCAGGATAGGCCCTTTCCTTGCAAGGCTGGACACGGCGTACTATGAAGCTTGCTGCCACAAGTTCACCTCTCAACTCCACACTTTGAATCAGGTCAAGGAGCTCCTTCACTTGCTCCATGTCGACACTTGGTCTCTCCGACCAGCTTCTTTGGTTCTCCGGGATATGGTGCACATCGCAGCGGATGGTCGGGTGGTTCTGTTTCATGTAAAACCACTTGGCATTCCACCCTTTCAAGGAAGTGTTTAGTGGTACGCTGATATAATCACTGGCCATTCCGTCCCGGAGCTGTAGATATACGCCGCTGACCACCTTGGAGCCGCCGCCGCCTTTCTTCTTTAGCCAAAATAAATGTCTAAAGAGGTTGAAGTGTGGCAGAATCCCAAGAAACGCCTCACAGAAGTGAATAAAGATCAAGATGTGTAGTATAGTGTTGGGGTAGAGATTGCATAGACTGATGGACCAAAATACCAACAGATCTCGCAAGAAAGGATGAACAGGGAACCCCAATCCACGCCAGAAATAATCTTCAAAGACTACAACTTCATCGGTGTTGGGCATTGGAAAGGGCTCACCAATGGCTGGACGCCATCCGCCGGTGATGCGGTCAGGAAGCACGCCCGCCGTCACCATTCTTTCGAGCTCCGCTTCTCCAATACACGACGGCGTCCACTCTTCGTCGCGGCTGGCTCCGCTTCCTGCCTTCTTTGGGCTTGTTTTCTTTGGGTTCGTGGCTCTCCTCTTCGGCGCCATCGCTCAGATCTCGATACGGTCTGGCGTTGGTAGCGTTTGTGGCTGTGAATCTGGAGGTGTGGTGGCTGAGATGGAAGATGAAATGGCAAAGTGGCAAAGGTGGGAGAATGGGCGGCGGCGGTACTATTATAAAGCACTTTCCCCACCTTTATGACTCAAGGGTTTTTGGGAAACCGTTCCCGCGATCTGCGCCGCTGTGATTTCTCCGATGCGGCAAATGGGCCGTTACCTGGGCTTCCGCGCAAACCGTAGCCCATGGCGCTCATTTATCGCTGCCTTCAGTTGCTCTTCGCCTCAATATCGCCGACTACTCCGCCATTTATTGAGGCTTAGTAACTGACACTGTCCAGCTGTTACACCAGTTTTTCCTCCACGGTTGGATTACTCCTATTACTCCGCCAGCAGCTCACGGAAAGGTGGTCTTTTCCAATTGGTTTTTGGTTGTTTCTCTGTTTTTGACCCTGGCACCACGTGACTGTCACCTATTGTCAGGCTCGGGGACTAAGTGGGCACACTTCACCTTGCGGTGAACGTGCTGTGTCTCTTTTTGGGTCACGTCCGGTGATTGGCTACCTGCTCGACTGGTTTTCTACTTTTCTTCTAGTTTCTGACCCTGGCACCACATGACTATATCATCTGCTGTCAGGCTCGGGGACTAAGTGGGCACACTTTACCTCGTGGTGAGTGTGCGTGATTTTTTCTCGAAGACCGCATGCCTACAGAGGAAGAATGACTCCTACAATTTTGTTCGGACTCTAAGTGGGCACACTTGACTCACTGCAGAGAAATTTTCGATTCTGAAATTGAGCTCCTTACACCCTTATGGCAAGCTATACTTGGTTCATACTGCTCGGCGACGGTTCACGCTGCTCGGCGATTGGTCATGCTGCTCGGCCATGGTTCACACTGCTCGGCGATGGTTCACGCTGCTCGGCAGTACAGCATGGTGGTCGGACCATGAGCTTGACTGCTCGGCGTCATTCGCACCTGCTCGGACAAGCTCAAGACGGCGTTGCACAACGGGTACAAGGCGCTCGGAGACTAGCTGTGGGGTGTACGACCCCGGATACCCACGACAGACTACATGGGCTGCGCCCCTAGGGGAGGCCCAGCCCACAAGAAGAAGCCTTGCGAGGCACGGCTCTGCTCGGCGCCTTCCGCAAGACATCGGAAAGATATCCTGAAGATAATACGAGATCTGTTAGGATATGTATGATCCCAAGATTCCTGTAATCAGTTATTACTTTCCGGTTATCTCTTAGATCTAACCGACTTGTAACCCTGCCTCCCGAACTATACAAGGCGGGCAGGGACCCCCTCTAAAATCACGGCATATCATACGATAGCTAATACAAACCAACAGACCACATGAGTAAGGTATTACGTCATACTAACGGCCTGAACCTGTCTAACTCGTGTGTCTCTGTTGCCTTCTTGTTCTTGATCTCGCGCTCCTCTACCGATCAATTTACCTTCGTGGGATACCCCTCGGAGGACTGCCGACGATAATCTATCAACATAAATCTTTGTAATTCTCTATATAATTTTGGTGAAACCTGAGACGCTTTGACTCTCCATAATTCTTGGAATGACTTATAATTTGTAACAGAGGGAGTAAGTCTGAATATCCGATGCGAAATCAAAACGTGGGGTCTCGGTCTTCATTTAAGCAACACTTTGTTTCCAAATGTACAAAATGGTGCAAATGAAATTCATTGCAAAGGATGCCTCTTGGATCAATGTATACTAAACTTTAATCATCTAAAGTTTTGTCCTAGGCCATTTAAACGGATAAATTAAAAGGTGGACTACTATTTGGTTCAGTCCAATTTACTCCTTTACTCCTTTCAATAGTTTATGTACTCAAAACATGGGACCAAACTTTAGTTAGCTAAACTTTTCACGTAAATTTGAGTTGGGACTAATGACTAACCTAGGATCAAACTTTAGTTGGCTAAACTTTTCAAGTAAGTTTGAGTTGGGACCAATGACTAATCTAGGTGATTCCAGAAAACCCCTATATATTTTCGTGGAATTGAATGTTATTTCAAGAATCACATTACATTTTAGATCTTAATTGAAGTGTTGTCCTCGGTGAGAGCTTAACAGCAGTAGGGAGGAGGGTCCCCACAATGAGTTTTTTTGTGTGTCCAGACTCGCGAGAGACGAGCGTAGGAGATCAGGCTGCGGAGGTGGCGATAAATCTCTGTTTCCATTTTTTACTATCTCTCTTTCAATTTTTTACCCTTTGAATTTAATGTAGGTATGTCATTAAGATTTGAAAAGTGGTGGAAAATATTAAATTCTAAGCCAAATAGTTTGATCCAAACAGGGCATAAACGTTTTTGAATTTGTTTGAATAGCTTTGTACTCCAATGCTTTGGCAGCAATACTGTTAATGCTTTACAATTGTAGATCCACTCTGGCAGCCTGTAGATGAGAATTTGAGACCCGTTCGTTCACGCAAACTTGCTTCCGGAGAAAACCGGGTCCATGCCGGGACGACCGAATACCGGCGGCAACCGGTGCCCTCTCCATCCTCCTCGCCGCGCTCTCGCTCCTTCTCCCCGCCGCCCTGTTTCCTGCTCCCCTCCTCCGCTCCCCTGCCCCAAAACTCCGGCATCGACCGCTCCTCCTCCTCGGAACCCCGGCCGTGCTCCAACTGACCTGACCCCAATGGCGGAGGCGCTGCTGCTCGCGTGCCACCTCGCCCTCTCTTTCTCCCTCCTCGCCGCCTCCCTCTCCCACCTCGTCGTCGCCGCCGTCTCCTACCTCTCGCCCTCCTCCCTCCACCACCGCCTCATCCGGCTGCTCCGCCACCCGCTCATCTGCCTCCTCCCGCTGCTCCTCGCGCTCCCCTTCGCCTTCCTCCCTCTCGCCTCCACGCCCCTGCTGCCGCTCCTCCTCCTCCCTCCGCTGCTCCCGCTCCCGTTCCCGTTCCTCCCTCCCCACCTCCCGCTTCCCCTCCTCCGCGCGCTCCTCCTCTCCCTGCCACTCCTCCTGCTCGCCCGCGCGGCCGACCTCCTCGCCGCCTCGTTCCCGGCCTCGGACCTCCAGGCGCACGCGCTCGCCGTCGCGCGCCTCCTCCTCCTCGCCGCGGCGGCGGCCTCCCTCGCCTCGTCGCTCTCCGCCTCCGCGCCCAGGGGCACGACGGCGGCCGGCGCCCACTTCGTCGCCGAGGCGGGGCTCGCCTGCGCGGGCGCCGTGGGCGGGCTCTGGGCGGCGCAGAGCGGGCTCAGCCTCTACGTCGACGCGTGCGTGCCCGCGGGGTGCCACCGCCTAGCACATTCTTCCGTGAAAAAATTTAAACATGTGGTACTTAGTTTTTGAAGAGAGATATTGAGAGAAGCTGAAGGAATTGCATGGATGACCTCATGATGATGATAGTTCCATGAATCAGATGTTATATAAGTTTAAGTGGTGTAACAAATGAACTATCGAACCAGAAGTCGGAGAATGTAGAATCCCTTTGCAGTTTGCACCAAGAGATTATTTCGAATCAGAACTTCAGGTTGTAGGGACACCTCTTCTAGGTTCTCATCTCATGATTTGTTAAATTTGTTATCATTACTTCTCAATTATTTGATTAGAACGTGAAGGGGTTATCCAACATACTGAAGCTAATTTGGAAAGGTTGACAAGAACCATACTCAGTTTTATTGTGATTCACTGAATCTTATTGAGACTACACCCAACTAGTTCAAAGGAGTATATCTGCTAGTAGTAGGTTTGTAATGATGTGGCAATGTCAAACTTAAATGCTATTAAATGACGACCATATTCTTCCTTCGTGGAGTTAGCCAAATGCTTTTTTTGCTTTTAGATTTATCCTTTAATTTTGCAAATGAATTTTGCTATTTGTATCTTTATGCCTTTGTTTTGTTAAAAATCATTATATAACTGAATTAGATAGCCAAGAGTGGCAAACCTGTGTTGTTTCCTTCTGAACTATTTTATGGTTTTGGCCAAGCTATTCTTCTTGTGCTCATTAAATAATAAAGCAAATCCAAGTAATGGTGTGTTTTCAATTTTTCATATGCTTCTTCATGTCACTGTGCTGCCAAATATTATTTGGTAGCTGCAAGAATAGTATATTGACTTTATCAGTGATATGCTGGGCAGCAAAAGATGTCCTCTAGAGATTTTGACATTGACAATTAACTACTTGTACCAACTATGATCCATATTTACACCTTTGTAAATCTTTCGCTTAGTGCTTCTTTAGGAAAAGCAATTTGGCTACTCCTTAAAAAAAAGGTCACTTAGGACATCTATATTCTATATCTCTGTCCAATAGGTGATTCTTGTCATTTTTTATTTAGTCTGTCTGTGGGTGAATACTGCTGGACTATGGTTGAACTTATGCAGATGCGACAACTGAATTGCCTGGTTCAGAACATCTTCAACTGTGTATGAATATCTGCTATGTGATTTCTCGTGGTTGTATTCTTGTGTAGCGAGTGAGATTCATAAGATACTAAAGATAGTTCCTTGCACCAAACCATTTCATATGGCTATCCAAGTATGCTACTTGGATTAGGGCAGCACATCCACTCCTTCGCAATTCGATTAATTATGGAAGTGCTTGCATGCTTTATGGGTAAAAATTGTGACTCATCTTCAAAGAGGTTACTGAACCTTGTGATGCGGCTAAACTGTTGGCTCTACCCAACTTATCAAGAACTTCTGCTGGCATGTACTATTATTTTTCTTATGCATATGTGTCAAGACTATGAATAAAGACCGGTGAACATCATATATACAGGAAAGTGAGCATTTAGCTTTCTCTTGATACAAAGCTGGTTAATTTGTTGTAGCCTTGTGATACTAGGTGATCAAGCATGAAAGATGGTGTTTAAATAGCAAATGGGAATCAAACATAACCATGAGTTGGACCAATTGATAGGCACAGTCAGATACCATTGGACAAAAGTTGTCTTAAAAAAGTTAGTTCCACTATGGTAAAGTATCTGGTCTCTTTCTAGGTGGTTGAGCCTATGTTTATCTTACCTGTCTACAATGCAGTAGCACCTTATTGTTTTAATTATACCTCAGTTGTTGCCTGTCTTGATCAGATTAGTTTAATAGTATGTGTTAACTGCATCATGCATATATAGTTGGTTCTGAACACTATATAAATGTTCACTAAGTTCTGTCAATGATCCCTTGTGCCTACAACTCCAATGTTGTCTGAACTGTAAACCTAGAGCTAAGAGTGACAAATGGCATGGCTCTCTTGGTCCCTCTCTCCCTTGAAGGCTTTCTCTGGTAAATCTGGTTGGCTTGCACAATGAATTTCCACCAGATCTTTGTGAGAAAGCCTTCAGGAGGGGGGGATCCAAGTGAGCCACAGTGCCTGTGCCCAGCAGCCAAGATGTGGACTGTTTAGTTATTTGTATATTTAATTCATTGTTTGTTTATATGAGAACTTGGTTATTCATTTGTTGTATTGATTGTTTGAAATGATAGCTAATCCCAATCAAAATCAGACAGCGGATGTATGAGAAATGGACAGTGGGCGAGTAGTATGCTTCTTATCTTTACAAGGCAGTGGGCATTACTGATCATCTATCTCACTTGTATCCAGGTAAGGTATGAGCATCATCATCACAAGGAAAGGTATGAGCATCATCATCACAAAGATCGAACAATTTCAAGAGGCTTTATTAGCATTAAGCACGAGAAATTCCTTAAAAGAACATCTTGCATGAATTAGGAGCTGCGCACCTGGCATAATATTGGCAACAAAAAATTCTTTTTGTAGGAGCTGGATGAGTTTTGGGTCTTTTGATTACGGAAATGCACGAGATGTTCTCCTGGTCTTGGGCTTCAAAACATTCCTAAAAACAAATATTTTGAGTGTAATTCTTTTCAACTCTATTTTTCCTGAGAAATGTCTCTTCTGGTATCTGAGTTGTACAAAGCTGACATTTTCCTGCCTTTTCAAGTATAGATCCATATGTTTCTTTCAGTTGGTGGTCCTCATGTTAGGTTCTATCTCTATCGTACCCAACTTGCTTGGGACTCAAAGCTGATATTGTATTGCAGATGAAGGTTTACTGTTGTTGCACATGCTCTACTTTCCTAATAGACGCATTCATTAGCAACACTTGGATATGATGGGTGCTTGCCAAACCGCCAGTTTATCAGATTGCATCAATCATGAAATGGACCTGTTGTTGATTGAGCAGTCAGATACCAACCACAGATGAAGTCGATTAATCTACTCCTGGTTTTGTGCTACTTGTTGGCTGGTAGTGAAGCCAGTCGTTCTTTATTCAACAGTCAAAAGGTTTGATTTATTTGTTGTCAATTGTCATTCTTGGTTAATTACGGAGTGAATTGTCCATACTTTTTTCCCCATCAACTTAGGTTTATGTCTTTCTTTTTTTTTTGAAATATGAGTGGGTTATCCGTATTTTTCTACCATCTTAAGTTTTATGGTTAGCGCATGCAGCGCACTGTGAGATCAAAGCAAAATGTCTCGAGCTAAGGCTTGATCAAGTCAATTAATGTAAATAAAGTATTGCAGGCGACTCTTGCGCCAGGTTTGATAGGCTTCTTGTCTTCCCGTCAGTTTATTATAGGCTTTTAGTAGCTCAGTAATTTACATCCAGATGAATATAATGTTCTTATTCTTGATGCATTTGATGGAGCTCGAAGGAGCACAAAATGGGACACCATGGAGTGCAGAAATACAATTCTTCATGTGTTTGCAGATTTCGTTTCTGACTGTGTGGTCCAGGATGATTGCACAGGCTATACCGTCAATTTGGAAGTAGGAACCCTTGGGAAAGAAATTAAGTTCATCCTTGTAACATAAAAGCACATCACAAAGTGAGGAGCACATGTCTGTTATCGTTTTGAACCTAGGACACATGCCTCTTGACTTCTTAAGGTCTTGTTTGGATGTATCCGTATTCATCTCAATCCATGTGTGATGGGAGTGAATTAGAGTGAAACTTGGTTTAATTTCATCTTAATCCACTCCAAGACAAAAGGATTGAGATAGATACGAGTGTATCCAGACAAGCCTTAAGTGAATAGGAATGAATGGGGGGGGGGGGGGGGGGGGGGGGGGGGGGGGGGGGGGGGGGGGGGGGGGGGGTGGGGGGGGGGGGGGGGGGGGGGGGGGTGGGAAGGGGGGGGGGGGGGGGGGGGGGGGGGGTGGGTCAGTGCAGGAAACAATTGTGTATTCTAGGACCAGAAAACATCGTTTTCCCACCCATTAGGTGAAGAGAGGAATGACCTTAGATTAATTTAAGTCAGACAATAACAACAATCCAAGTCATCTTTTGCCCGTCGACGCGTCCAAACCACAGCTCCGACCGCTTGCCGGCAACATGGCCCCTACAGCTTGCTTGCCTCTAACCTCACATGCCATTTCAAGAACTCTGCCATCACCCCTTCCTCCTTGGCCTCAAGGATTTATTTTTCACAATGTCATGGGTCTATGATCCCACCCCCATCCTCCTTCATCTCTCGCGGATCATGCTATTGCGCTAATGCATCTAAGTCATTCCACTCCCACCCTTTTTCCACCCAATCGATCGATTCCTTCATCTCCTGGGGCTAGTAGCGGCCACTACTACCAAATTGAGGGATTTGAGAGAGGGTCGCTAGAACCCAAAGCCCAAAACTTTAAACCCTAATTATGGACCAGACAATGTTGCCGGATATAGAGAAAGTGAGCATCACATGCCTCTTTGGGACTGCTTCTAGAGGGGCTTTACTTGTGGCTTTTTGGAGAAGCCCTGCCAAACACTCGCATATGAAAACGGCTTTTGAAGCCAAAACTAGTCAAAAAGTAGTGTTGGGTACCATAAAACGGGGTACCCCGAGCGTACACCAAAAAGGGTCACTTAAATCCCATCGACAACAAAGATAGAGGGTAAGACATGGGCTCATCACCAGCCCCGTCCGAGCCCACCAGGCTCCCCGCCTCGCCTCAGGCCTCGCACGGGAGGTCTCGGCGTCCTGACGCAATCTCCGCCTCGCGCGAGGCCTCTCACGGGAGGCCTCGGCAAGGAGCCCAATCTCCGTCTCGCCCGAGGCCCCGTACGTACAACCTCGAATGAGACAGCTATTCTCCGTATCGCTCGAGGCCAGCTTGTCAACAACCCATCGCTCTCGCCTCGACCAGTCTTCCCGACAGCATGTCATGTCCCATTAATGCGTCAACCACTCCTGTAATCTTAGCCGGACGACGGCTCGACACCGCGGAGTGGCCGACGGGACATGAGGTCGCATCAGCGCCATACCGGCTGAGACGGGGCACGGCGGGGATTACCGGCCACTGTATTCTGGCGCTGTGCCCACGATCAGCGCTCGCACCGCACTGTGCCCCGCAATCCCCGCCCTAAAGACAACGCGGCATGGGAAGTCTGGCTCGGGTCATCATCGCCTCCGAACCAGTATACCAGATCAACCGCTCCCTCCGGGCCTCGGCACTCTACACCAGGGTCTCGGCTATCTCGGGATTCACGTCTGTCGAGACCCCCCACCGTGGTCCAACCTCGGCACCAACCGAGCCTCGACCTCGCGCGCAGACAATCCATAGCAACCCGCACGCTGACGGCCGCGCCCGCTCCGAGGCAGCCCTGGAGCTCCCATGACGCACAGGATCGGATGTGACCAGCACGTCGCCCCAGCGCTCCAAGGACGGACCACGTCGCCATAGGAACAGGCTACAGGGCTCGGACACGCCGCCTCTGTTCGCACGATGCCGTATAGTTAGCACATGTACTACCCTTGTCCTCCCTTCAAACTATAAAAGGAAAGGACTTGGGCCATTTCTAAGGGGGACGAAGGCACTCACGAAGAACAACACCCTGTAACACGCACACTTCCCTGCCGCTTGAGAGCAACATCTCAAGCAGCCCACATCTCTCCCCGCCGAGACCTGGGACTAGCACCCTCTCTCACCTAGCTTGTAACCCCCTACTACAAGCACTTCGGTGCAAGGAATACAAGATCAATCTCCCAGACTGGACGTAGGGCACGAATTGCCTGAACCAGTATAAACCTTGTGTCTCTTTGCATCACCATCCGGAATCGGGAACACGTACAGCAAATTCACTAGTTGGTTGAGGACCCCCCGGTCAAAAACACCGACAGTTGGCACGCCAGGTAGGGGCCTCTGCGTGTCAGCTTTGTCATCCCAACAAGTTTCGGATGGTAGACCCCGTATGACCGCTGCGTCTCGGCACGGTGGTGTGGTTTGGGAGCCTGGAGTTCATGTCTCTAGGGCACGAGTACGACATGGTACTTCTCACACCCCGAGCCCCGCCTGCCAACGACGACGTCACGCACTGGCAGCCTAGGCGCAGGCGGCGCCCGGGCGGCCGTTCTCGCCGCGCTTGCCGGACACGACGCGAGCAAGATCACCCCGATGCTACGCGAATCCAGGGCGATTCGCCGCTCTCCACCGGTATCCCACGACCAGCTGTTGGCACAGGGTCCCTGGTTGGGGACCTGTCTAGCCTGAGCCTGGACAAGAGAAAAACGCCGGTGGCACCCGGCGACGCCCCGACATCAAGCTCTGATCCACCACTCCCTGAGGAGCCAACTCCGGCGGAGCAGAGCCTGGCGATGGCACTATCTCCATACCCCTTCGGGTTGAGAAATGCCGCCACCTCTTATGCTTACGCCTACGCTTCCGCCCACGCGGATCTCTCGGAGCACCGCCAACGCTTCGCTCTCAACTTCGACACCACCGCTTCGACCCACACCCACGCCGACTCCTCGGAGGAGGACAAGGCATGGGCCGGAGCGGATTTCTCAGACCTCCATGACCGCGAAACCATGCGCCGCTTCTTGGCCGCAAGTGACTATTGCTTTGGCTATTCCGATTTCGACGATGAAGATACTTACGATCCCACTCGTGAGTGCTTCCATGTCGGACTTGGGATGCCAAGCACGGGCGACGAGGACAAGGGGGTAGACAACCGCACTCCGCTTCATCAGGGAACGGGCGATGCCACGCCTTCACGCATTGTCCCACCGACAGCACGGAACGAGAACCTTGCCCTTGGACAATTTCGACGCCCGGGCCTGGAGCAACTTCGCGAGCTTCAAGCCAAGGTCGAGCAAGATCGACTCCTTCTACAACAGCTCTAGAGCACTCTCGAGCAGGAGCAGCAAGTCCACGGTGATGGCGGAGGAGCCCGGCAACGGGCTCGCGACGTGCACCACCGCATCAACGATGACGAAGGGGACGATCGTCCCCCAATCTTCAATTGCACTAGCCAGAATGTCGCGGCTGCGGCGATGCTAGTGCGCGCGATGCCCGAGCCCTCCACCACGGAAGGACGACGGGTTCGCGACGAGCTCCGGGATCTCCTCGAGACCGCCACGGTGCAGCAGGCCGAGAGTTTCGCCTCCCGACGGCGCGGTGCCGTCTCGGACCTCCCCCCAGCACAACATCGGCAGGATAGGGAGGCCTCGATTCGTCCCAAGCCCGCTCGGGTGCCGGCAATCAATAGGGTCCCCTCGGTCCACGACCGCCTCGATAACCAACGCGAGGCGCAGGGTGACCACGAGGTGGTCGGCCGACGACGATGCCACGACAGTGAGGGGCTCGCCCGAGGCTACCATCCGCATCGGGGTGCCCGCTACGATAGTGAGGAAGACCGCAGTCCTTCTCCCGAACCGCCCGGCCCCCGGGTCTTTAGCAGAGCCATCCGCAACGCTCAGTTTCCAGCCCAGTTTCGCCAGCCAGCCAACCTCACAAAGTATAGCGGCGAGACCAACCCCGAGCTCTGGCTCGCTGATTACCGTCTGGCTTGTCAGCTAGGCGGCGCGGACGATGACCTGCTCATCATCCGCAACCTCCCCTTGCTCTTGTCAGACTCGGCGCGAGCCTGGCTCGAGCACCTTCCTCCTTCTCAGATCCACGACTGGCGCAACTTGGTTAGGATCTTTGTCGGGAATTTCCAGGGCACATACGTGCGCCCTGGAAACTCCTGGGACCTTAAGAGCTGTCGCTAGAAACCAGACGAGTCTCTTTGAGACTTCATCCGGCGCTTCTCTAAACAGTGCACCGAGTTGCCCAGCGTCGGCGACTCAGAGATTGTCCAGGCTTTCCTCTCCGGCACCACCTGCCGAGACTTGGTCCAAGAGTTAGGCCGAAACGTGCCGCGCTCGGCTACCGTGCTCCTCGACATCGCCACCAACTTCGCCTCGGGCGAAGAGGCTGTAGGGGCCATCTTCCTCGAGAACGACGCCAAGGGGAAGTAGAGGGATGAGGCCCCCGAGGCCTCGGTTCCCCACCTCCCCAAAAGAAAGAAAAAGGATCGCTAGGGGAAGCGGGCCGTCCTCGAGGCCGATCTGGTCGTGGCCACAGAACGCAAGAATCCCCAAGGCCCCAGGGGCCCCAGACCTTTCGACGGCATGCTTAAGAAACCCTGCCCTTACCACCAAGGCTCGGTAAAGCACACCCTCGAGGATTGCTCCATGCTGTGGTGTTACTACGCTAGGCTCGGGCTCCCCGGAGATGACGCCAAGCAGAAGGGCGCCGGCGACCGGGGCGATGACAAGGACGATAGGTTCCCCGAGGTACACAACGCCTTCATGATCTTCGGCGGACCCTCGGCGTGCCTTATGGCACGGCAGCAAAAGAGGGAACGCCGAGAGGTCTTCTCGGTCAAGGTGGCCACTCCCCGGTACCTCGACTGGTCTCGGGAGACGATCACCTTTGATCGAGATGACCACCCCAACCATGTTCCGAACCTCGGGCAGTACCCACTTGTTGTCGACCCGATCATCGGCAACACCCGACTCACCAAGGTGTTGATGGACGGAGGCAGCGGCCTCAACATCCTCTACGCCAACACCCTGGAGCTCTTAGAGATCGACCGGTCGAGGCTCCGAGGCGACGCCACACCTTTCCATGGCATCGTGCTAGGGAAACGCACGCGACCCCTCGGGTGCATCGACCTTCCCGTCTACTTCGGCACCCCCTCCAACTACCGCAAGGAGGTCCTTACCTTCGAGGTGGTCGGGTTCAGTGGAACCTACCATGCCATCTTGGGGTGGTCGTGCTACGCCAAGTTCATGGCAGTCCCCAACTATACCTACCTCAAGCTCAAGATGCTAGGCCCCAGCGGTATCATCATGATTGAGTCCATGTACGAACATGCATACGACTGTGACGTCGAGTGCATCGAGTACGCCGAGGCTCTCGCGGAGGCCGAGACCCTCATCACCAACCTCAACCAACTCAGTGGTGAGGCGCCTGACTCCAAGCGTCGTGCAGGGGCGTTCGAGCCCACAGAGGCCATCAAGCTCATCCCGGTCGACCCCGCCTGCCCCGACGACCGGGCATTGAGGATCAGCGCCACCCTCGACATCAAATAGGAGGCCGTGCTCGTCGACTTCCTCCGTGCGAATGCCGACATGTTCGCATGGAGCCCCTTGAACATGCTAGGCATACCGAGGGAGGTCGCCGAGCACGCCTTGGACATCCGAACCGGCTCTAGACCGGTAAAGCAACGCCTGCGCCGATTCGATGAGGAAAAGCATAGGGCCATCGGCGAGGAGGTGCAGAGACTCTTGGCTACCGGATTCATCAAGGAAGTGTCCCACCCAGAGTGGTTGGCTAATCCCATGTTAGTTAGGAAGAAAAATGGGAAATGGAGGATGTGTGTAGACTACACCGGTTTGAATAAAGCTTGTCCAAAAGTCCCCTTCCCATTACCTCGAATCGATCAGATTGTTGACTCCACGGCGGGGTGCGAGACCCTATCTTTCCTTGATGCGTATTCTGGTTACCATCAAATCAAGATGAAAGAGTCTGGCCAGCTTGCGACTTCTTTCATCACCCGATTCGGCATGTACTGCTACGTGACTATGCCTTTCGGCCTCAGAAACGCGGGGGCCATGTACCAGCGGTGCATGACCTAGGTCTTTGGCAACCACATCGGGCAAACCATCGAGGCCTATGTGGATAACATCGTGGTCAAGTCCAGAAAGGCCAAAGATCTCGTTAACGACTTGAAGATAGCCTTCAAATGCCTTAGAGAGAAGGGCATCAAGCTCAATCCTGAGAAGTGTGTGTTCGGGGTCCCCCGAGGCATGCTCTTGGGATTCATAGTCTCGGAGCGTGGCATCGAAGCCAACCTAGAGAAGGTCTCGGCCATAACCAGCATGGGACCAATCAGAGACCTCAAGGGAGTGCAGAGGGTCATGGGATGCCTTGCGGCCCTGAGCCGCTTCATCTCGCGCCTCGGCGAAAAAGGCTTGCCTCTGTACCGACTCTTGAGAAAATCCGAGCGCTTTTCTTGGACCCCCGAGGCCGGGGAAGCCCTCACCAAGCTTAAAGCACTGCTCACTAATCCTCCTGTGCTGGTACCCCCGGCCAGGGATGAGGCCCTCTTACTCTACGTCGCCGCAACGACCCAAGTGGTCAGCGCTGTCGTAGTAGTAGAAAGGCAGGAAGAGGGACATGCTCTACCCACCCAACGACCTGTTTACTTCATCAGCGAAGTGCTCTCTAAGACCAAAACATGTTACCCCCACATCCAGAAGCTGGTCTACGCTGTAGTCCTGGCCCGGCGCAAGCTGCGTCACTACTTCGAGTCCCACCCAGTGACCGTGGTATCATCTTTCCCCTTGGGAGAGATAGTCCATAATCGGGAAGCCTCAGGCAGGATAGCTAAGTGGGCCATCGAGCTTATGGGGGAAGCCTTGACTTTTGTGCCTCGGAAAGCGATTAAGTCTCAGATCTTGGCCGATTTTGTCGCTAAGTGGACCGACACCCAATTACCACCTGCTCAAGTCCAGACAGAATGCTAGACCATGTACTTCGATGGGTCTCTGATGAAGACCAGGGCAGGCACGGGTCTCCTCTTCATCTCGCCCCTCGGAGTACACATGCGCTACATGGTGCGGCTCCACTTCGCCGCCTCCAACAACACGGCCGAGTACGAGGCCCTCGTCAATGGCTTGCAAGTTGCCATCGAACTTGGGGTACGGCATCTCGACGTCCAGGGCAACTCGCAGCTCGTCGTCGATCAAGTCATGAAGGAGTCAAACTGCCTCGACCCCAAAATGGAGGCTTACTGCAAGTTGGTACGTCGCCTAGAAGACAAGTTTGACGGTCTCGAACTAAACCACATCGCGCGCAAGTACAATGAGGCCGTCGATGAACTGGCAAAGATGGCCTCAGCACGGGCCCCGGTCCCCCCGAACGTCTTTGCCAGGGACCTCCACAAATCTTCCATTGACTACACCTTGGTAACAGAGGAGGGCCCACCTGTCGAACCCACGACGGGGCTCGACGCCCCCTCTGCTGTCGAGACTCCCTCGACCAAGCCCGAGGTCATGGAAGTCAACACCAAAGCTCCCCAGACTGACCAAGACGCGGATTGGTGAATCCTGTTCCTTGATTGGCTTGATCGGGGGGAGCTTCCTAGTGACAGGACCGAAGCCCGACGGCTTGCGCGCTGAGCCAAGACTTACGTCCTCTGCAATGACGAATTGTACAGGCGAAGCCCCTCCGGTGTCCTTCAACGATGCATCACCGCCAAGGTAGGCCGAGCCCTGCTTTGGGACTTGCACACAGGGGCCTACGGGCACCATGCGGCGCCTCGGACGCTCGTGGGAAACGCTTTCCGCCAAGGGTTCTACTGGCCGACGGTGGTCGCCGACGCCACCAAGCTAGTATGCTCCTGTGAAGGATGCCAGTACTACACTCGGCAGACACATCTCCCAGCCCTAGCCCTCCAAACCATCCCCATCACATGGCCGTTCGCCGTGTGGGGGCTCGACATGGTCGGGCCTCTGCAAAAGGCCCCCGGGGGCTACACCCATCTACTAGTATTAATCGACAAGTTCTCCAAATGGATCGAGGCTCGTCCGATCAATCGAATCAAATCCGAGCAAGCAGTGCTGTTCTTCACTGACATTATCCACAGGTTCGGGGTCCCTAACACCATCATCACCGACAACGGGACACAGTTCACCGGCAAAAAATTCTTGACGTTTTGCGACGACCACCACATCCATGTGGCTTAGTCGGCCGTAGGACACCCAAGGACCAACGGCCAAGTAGAACGTGCCAACGGCATGATCCTACAAGGCCTCAAGCCAAGAATTTACAACCGGTTGAAGAAGTTTGGCAAGAAATGGCTCGCCGAACTCCCATCGGTCATCTGGAGCCTGAGCAACACCTCAAGCCGAGCCACGGGGTTCATGCCTTTCTTCCTGGTCTATGGGGCCGAGGCCATCCTCCCCACTGACTTGGAATATGGTTCCCCAAGGCTACAGGCCTATAATGAACAAAGCAACCGCACCACCCGAGAGGATGCCCTCGACTAACTGGAGGAGGCCCGAGACGTCGCGCTGCTGCACTCGGCTAAATACCAGCAGACCCAACGGCGCTATCAGGCCCGGCGCGTCCGATTCCAAGACTTGAAGGTGGGCAACCTGGTGTTGAGGCTAGCACAGAGCAACAAGGGCCGCCACAAGCTGACCCCGCCATGGGAAGGACCGTACATCATCGCCCAGAAGCCCGGGACCTACAAGCTAGCCAACGAAAAGGGCAAAGTCTTCACCAACGCTTGGAACATAGAACAACTACGTCGCTTTTATCCTTAAAATTCCAAGCATTGTATATATTGTTTCTCGGAATACAATTGAAACCCATTTTTTAGTTGTTCTAATTTTTCGAGAAATTCCCCGAGCCTATCGTTGGTCTCGGCAACACGATGACACTATAAGGGAGACTCGGCTCTGCCTCCGCAGAACCGAATCTCCCTCGGGGGCTAGATGGGGGATTCCCCCTAAAGTCCCACGCGCCATTTTTAGTCATTTTTCAAAAAAATTCCTACGCCAAACCCTCTAGCACGCTCTGACGAATCGGTTGCGGAAAACCCAGGGACCAAAAGCCCGTCTCAGGGCTAGAAGGCCGGTTGAGTTGCGAGACGGCCTAAGCCTTCGGGTTACGGCGCTCCCTCACCACCTTTCGCCTAGGGGATGGCTTAGGCTCCAAAGAGGTTCTTTGCAAAGAAATCAGATCAGAGACAACAAGAGGGCAGAGGCTCAGAAATACAAGACAAGCGATTAAAGAAACACGAGCACTTTAAAAAGAGAGGCCTCAACGGCCACAAGCGTTACGATGCAAATTTAATTCCTACTCTATTTACATGGCCGCTTGGGCCCAGGTCAAGGCTCGGGACCTCTGGCATCGGCAGACGGTGGGGGAGGGACCACCTCCTCTTCAAACAACATTGCCAGCACGGTGCCAGGGCCTTCCGCCGCCTCCAACGGCTTCGTCACCACCTCGTCGGCCTCATCGTCATCATCAGGCAAGACGTAGCCATCGCTAATGGCTTGAAGATCAACACCAACGTAGTGCGAGGCAATGATGGCCAGTGCGCGCTTGACGCCCGTATGCAGTGCCCCTCGGAGCCGCTCACGCACTTGACCGCTCAGCGCAATCAGATGGCTCCCAAGGGAGCTGCCTGACTGAACCCCCTCGACCACCAGGGCTTCGCAGGCGGCACTTTTTAGTGCCTCGTGCTCCCTGATCTCGGTCTCGAGCACCGTCTGCACCGCGCTGGAAGCCTCGACTGCCCAGGTAACCTCCGCCTCTGACTCTGCACCATGGAAAACGGAATGGGGATGAGCGAGAGAAAAAACAAGCTAAATAGGGATGGAAGCCTACGGAACTCACCCTTGGCCTTAAGCTCCGAGTATCGGGCCTTGACCCAAAAGGCCTTGGCTTTCTCCTTCAGGCGTTGAGCCTCGACCCGAGAAGCATCGGCCGCCCAGGAAGCTTCACTCCCCAGCTCTGCGTCACACGAGGAAGTTAGGGAACGAACGTAAGAAAAAGCGAATAAAATGAAGGGATTAAGACTCACCCTCGGCCTTTCCCCTCCAAACCACAGCCTCGGTTCGTGAGGCCTCAGCCGCTGCAAGGGCCTCATCCAAAGCGCCTTTCATCAGCTGGTGCGCATTCTGTTCCGCCCCTAGCTGCCCCGCAAGAGCCGTGGCTGAGGCCGTAGCTTTAACGGCTCAAGACCTGAAGGCATCCCGATCACTAGCCGCGCGGGTGAGCTCCTCCTCCAACTCCTTGACCCACGCCGCCAGAGGGGCGAGCTGCTCCTGGGCCGTGGCCGCCTCGACCTTCGCGTCAGCACAATGAAGGCGGAGGTCCTCCACCTCTGCGCTCCGCGCCGATAGGAGCTCGTTGGCGCCTGCAAGAAGGCCCTTCTGCCGCTGAAGCTGGTCCCAGACATCCCTCTCCCGGTGGAGGAAGACCGACTTCCCAAGAGATCGGGTCTTAAGCTCCTGGGGGAAACAGAACAGGGGTCAATCCGTACAAAGAAAACTCAGAAAAAGACCACTGCATGGGAAAAGAAAGTACGAACCTGGGCGACTCCGGGCAAATCGTTGGCCACCACGGATAGCGCCATTCGTAGAGACCGCTCCGCCAGCTGGCGGTACTGCTCGAACGTGTCCCAGCGACCGCCCTCGGCCACGTCCTCGAGGGCAAACAGAGGCTCTGCCTTAGGATCATCCTGGCTTTGCCACAAGACAAGCGGGTGGTTCCACCCGCGGGGCTCGGGTCACACCCGCACGAGGGCCGAGCTTCCCTCGCCCGAGGTTGGAACCGGCTGTTCCACGACACCGGCCATCTCGGCGCCGGCCATCTCCTACGCCCAGGAAAGTATCGTCGGAGGAGATCGGAAGAACTTCCACCTCCCGAGCGCTCTCCCGCAACGGCGGCGGGCCTTGAACCAAGGGTGCCGCCAAGGCCTCCGCCGCCTTCATCCCCACTTCCTGGGCCGGCAGCCCCGCCACGATCACGTCAGTGTTGATGGTCCCGGGGGCTCCGGCCTCTGCCATCGTGGCCTTGGTGGTCCCGGGGGCTCCGGCCTCCGCCATCGTGGCCTCGTGGTCTCAGGGGCTCCGGCCTCCTCCATCATGGCCTCGGCAGTCGCGAGGGCTCCAGTGCCCGCCGCAGCGACCTTGATGGTCCTGGGCGCCGCAGCCTCCGTCGCCCCGGCCTGTGAAACCCCGGGGACCTCGGTCCCGGTGGTCTCGGCGGCCAAGGGAACCTCGGTCGCATCCAACCCATGGGCCTCGCCATCGCGGGGCGGGGGCGCTCCCTCCCCCTCCTGTGTTAGGGCCATCTCGGCAGCCCCTCCTTGGGTGGCCGGCTCCTTCGGGTCGGCCCTCGCCGACGCCGCGCCATGATACAGGGTGGCTTGCGCCTCCGCCACCCAGTGGGCGGTGGAGCCGGGGTTAACCTTGAGCGCTTTAAGGGGTGCCAAGGTAGGCAGCTCCGCAGGCCGCTTCCGGCTAAGGACAAGACGATCGCAGGGTCAGCACAAGACAAAAGAACGAACGGAAGGCACTACGACCCCACCAAAAATACACCTACCTCAAGCGGGGCGGCAACCGCTTCGCCACGGTGACCCTTGTCTACAAAGGCGGTGGCGGCGGCAGAGGCATGGCCTCCGTGTCCATCGGCGCCGGTTGGTCCTCCACGGACCCCGGCGCCCCCTCGGTCCTCTGCGGGGGCAGTTGCGTCGCCTCCACCGCCACTTGCTCCACCACCACCGCCGAGCCCACTGGGCTGACGGCGTGTTTGCCCAATGCCCGTGCCTCGAGCGTGTCGGCCTTGGCCCCGGAGCGAGCAATTGCCGACCCCGGGTCCGCTTCTCCTCCTCCTCCCGGGAGTGCCGGGCTGCTTGCCAATGCCCCAGGCACCACCTCCACTACGTCAGGGAGATGGTCCAGGGGACCTCGCCCCATCTCATCCTCGTCATCCTCGTCCGAGGCATCCGTCGATATCGACGGCGACGGGGACTCCTCCAATGGAAGGCCATCCTTCCTTTGTTGACGACGGCGCTTGTCTAGTTCCTCGTGCGCGAGGATCTTTTTCATGCGCTTCGCCGCCTTGGTGTCCTTCCGCTTTTTCTACGCCTCGGCGTGCGCCCGGTTGATTGCCCGCCGCCTCGCGTCCTCGGGAACGGGCGGCGGAGAGGCACGCACGTCCCTCATCCCCTGTAGGAACGGCGAACGCGCATAAGGGAATGAGAAGTAAGGAGAAACAGAGGAGGCTCGGGGGCTACAGCGGCGCACGACTTACCAGCGAGAGGAACCCCCGCGATGGGCGCATCGCGATGGGGGTCAGGTTGCCGCCCCTTAGCTTTGCCTCCACCGTCTCCCCCACCCGACGAAGAATTTCTTCGTCGGTAAGGGCGGAGGAGGACATCCGGATGCCCTCATTGGGCTCACCCGGCCTCATCTCGAACAGCCGCCGCCGCCAAGCCATCAATGGCAGCACCCTCCGGTGATGGAAGGCAGCCATGACCACAGCCGCGGTAAGGCCACGACCCCATAGCCTCTCCAGACCCTCCAGAAGCGGCTGCAGCTTGGGTTGATCCTCCCTCGAGATGTCGTACTTCCACCTCTCTGGGAAGCTCCCCACAATCCGCCCAGTGTATGGGGGAAGTCCTTCGTCGTCGTTGCGAAGGTAGAACCAGCTCGTGTACCATCAGCGATTGGATGACGCGAGCTGGGCCGGGATGTAGAGGTGCTGGCGGTCCTGGCGCACTTGGAGAGTGCAGCCGCCGGCCCTCGTCGCTTTCCTCGTACCCGACATGCCCGTCGGCTTAGTGGTGTGCCCCGCCCGGAAGAGATGGAGCCACAACTCCCAATGGGGAGCAATCCCCAAGTACCCCTCGCAGATGGCAACGAAGATGGCCGCCTGTGCGATGGAGTTGGGGTTGAAGTTGTGGAGCTCCACACCATAGAACTGCGGGAGCGCCTGCATGAACCGATCCGCCGGGACGCCGAGGCCGCGCTCATGGAAGGAGACAAAGCTCACGACGTAACCGTCGTGAGGCCTCAGCTCCGGCTCGCCCGACGGAGCGATCCACTCCGTCCTATTGGGGTCCATCACCGGATGAAGGAGTCCGCCATCGACGAGCGACTAGAGCATCTCCACGGTGACGTCGGAAGGATCCCAAGGGTCCGCCTCGATGACAACGATGTCGCCGGCCATGAGTGCGGAGGAGGGATCGAATGCGGCGGTGAGTTTTTTTCTCTCTCTCTCTTTCTCACTCTCTCCCTGGCTCGCTCTTCTCCCTTCTTCTTCCTGGCACCCACTGCTCTAGCGACGGCTCGATGGAGGCAGAGCTAACGCAGGCAAGGTAAGGTGAGGAGGGGCGAGGCCCTTTGAGTATTTATGCAGGGTGAAGGCGAAACGGACGGGCGATGAAATCGGGGAAGTTTCCCCTCGATGCGGCGCGGTTAACCACGATCCGATTTTACCGCCCACGCGCCTACCTTTTTTCTCATTAATTGCGGGAACAGTTACGTCCCATCCACCACGTCGCGCCCGACCACTACGACAGCAGGTGTCGTTCCGTCTCCCCAGAAAACCGCCTCAAAAGGCATGCCAGCCGTTGCCGAGCCGATGGGGAAGATATTCCCCCCGCCCTATTCCTTTCAGATGAAGGAACCGGGCTCCGAGCCTATTACGGTCCAGGGGTTCGAAGGCTAGGCCCCTAGGGGTTTCGACAGCTGCCCTAGGACAACAGAGTCCGGAACAACCATGGGCGAGCCTATACGAGGCTGAGGCCCAAGCAAGCGAAACGCTTGGGACGCCCTAAGTCATGTCCGAGACCGGCAGGGAGGTCTCCAAATGGGATCCCACCGTAGGGAGGCGCCGAGCCACCGACGCCCAGCGAACGGCCTCGGCACCCACTAGAGAAACCCTCCGGTACTTTTGGAGTGCGTCTCTGGACCGCTAGCCGTCCCCTAGCGAATGGGGCACGGGCCTCCACTCGGACTTACCCGATAATAGCTCACCAGAAGTGCCAACGCTCGTGCCCACCGAGGGTAGCCTGGCACATTCCACCCCTCCTTCCGAGCGAAAAGGAAGCGTGAGGGTCATACAAAAAAGCCAGGGGAACCCCCGACGGACCTCTTGCCCCGTGCAGAGGCTAGGGGGCTCTTCCTGCAACCTTGCTGAGACCTAGCGACCCTGGTTCGCACTCGAGGGGGCTTGGCAAAACAACCCCTCCTTCCGAGCGAAAAGGAAGCACGAGGGTCGTACAAAAAGCCAGGGGAACCCTTGACGGATCTCTTGCTCCATGCAGAGGCTAGGGGACTCTTCCTGCAACCTTGCCGAGACCCTGCAACCCAGGCTCGCGCCCAAAGGGGCCTCGGCAAACAAACCCTCCTGCGCGAGGGGCGTACAAAAAGCCAGGGGAGCTCCCGACGGCCCTCTCGCTCTATGCAGAGGCTAGGGGGCTCTTCCTGCAACCTTGCCGAGACCCAGCGGCTCCGGCTCGCACCCGAATGGGCTCGGCAGACAACCCCTCCGTCCGAACGAAAAGGATATGTGAGGGTCGAACAAAAAAGCCAGGGGACCCCTGACCGCCCTCTCGCTTCGGGCGGAGGCTCGGGGGCTCCTCCTGCACCCAAGACAAAGACAAGCGACCTAAGCCCGCGCTAGAAGCTTCGTTACAAATACGATAAAGGGCACCGAGCCCATTACGGTCCAAGGGTTCAAAGGCTGGGCCCCCCGAGGTTTCGACAGCCGCCCCAGGGCAACAGAGTCAGGGATGACTATGGGCGAGCCCACGAATGGCCGAGGCCCGAGCAAACAATCGCTCGGGGCATCCTAAGTCGTGTCCGAGACCGGTAGGGAGGTCTCCGAATGGGATCCCACCGTAGGGAGGCACCGAGCCACTGAGGCCCAGCGAACGGCCTCGGCACCCACTAGAGAAACCCTCTGGTACTCTTGGAGTGTGTCTTTGGACCGCTAGCCGTCCCCTAGCGAACGGGGCACGGGCCTCCACTCGGACTTACCCGATAACAGCTCACCGGAAGTGCCAATGCTTGTGCCCACCGAGGGTAGCCTGGCACATTCCACCCCTCCTTCCGAGCGAAAAGCAAGCGTGAGAGTCGTACAAAAAGCCAGGGGAATCCCTGACGGACCTCTTGCTCCGTGCAGAGGCTAGGGGGCTCTTCCTGCAACCTTGCCGAGACCCCGCGACCCGAACTCATACTTGTGGGCTCGGCAAATATGATAAAAACTCCTCACTCAAAACACGAAAAAAGCCAATGGAGGAGTGACTCCACTCCTCCAGGGCCTTGGGGGCTACACCCGGCGGGTGCGCTCGCGCGCACCCACCGAAACCTCAAGAAGCAAAACACAATCCCTACGGGAGCGGCTGTAGGCCAAGTCTCGACAAACCCTCAGGGTGAGTGCACGCACTCCCCCTGAGGCTCGGGGGCTACTGTCGGGTACCATAAAACGGGGTACCCCGAGCGTACACCAAAAAGGGTCACTTAAATCCCATCGACAACAAAGCTAGAGGGTAAGCCATGGGCTCATCACCAGCCCCGTCCGAGCCCACCAGGCTCCCCGCCTCGCCTCAGGCCTCGCACAGGAGGTCTCGGCATCCTGACGCAATCTCCGCCTCACGCGAGGCCTCTCACGGGAGGCCTCGGCAAGGAGCCCAATCTCCGTCTCGCCCAAGGCCCCGTACGTACAACCTCGAATGAGACAGCTATTCTCCGTATCGCTCGAGGCTAGCTTATCAACAACCCGTCGCTCCCGCCTCGACCAGTCTTCCCGACAGCATGTCATGTCCCATTAATGCGTCAACCACTCCCGTAATCTTAGCCGGACGACGGCTCGACACCGCGGAGTGGCCGACGGGACATGAGGTCGCATCAGCGCCATACCGGCTGAGACGGGGCACGGCGGGGATTACCAGCCACTGTATTCTGGCGTTGTGCCCACGATCAGCGCTCGCACCGCACTGTGCCCCGCAATCCCCGCCCCGAAGACAACGCGGCATGGGAAGTCTGGCTCGGGTCATCATCGCCTCCGAACCAGTATACCAGATCAACCGCTCCCTCCGGACCTCGGCACTCTACACCAGGGTCTCGGCTATCTCGGGATTCACGTCTGCCGAGACCCCCCACCGCGGTCCAGCCTCGGCACCAACCGAGCCTCGACCTCACGCGCAGACAATCCACAGCGACACGCACGCTGACCGCCGCGCCCGCTCCGAGGCAGCCCTGGAGCTCCCATGACGCACAGGATCGGATGTGACCAGCACGTCGCCCCAGCGCTCCAAGAACGGACCACTCCGATGACCACGCCGCCATAGGAACAGGCTACAGGGCTCGGACACGCCGCCTCTGTTCGCACGACGCCGTATAGTTAGCACATGTACTACCCTTGTCCTCCCTTCGAACTATAAAAGGAAAGGACTTGGGTCATTTCTAAGGGGGGCGGAGGCACTCACGAAGAACAACACCCTGTAACACGCACACTTTCCTGCCGCTTGAGAGCAACGTCTCAAGCAGCCCACATCTCTCCCCGCCGAGACCTGGGACTAGCACCCTCTCTCACCTAGCTTGTAACCCCCTACTACAAGCACTTCGGTGCAAGGAATACAAGATCAATCTCCCAGACTGGACGTAGGGCACGAGTTGCCCGAACCAGTATAAACCTTGTGTCTCTTTGCATCGCCATCCGGAATCGGAAACACGCAGAACAAATTCACTAGTTGGTTGAGGACCCTCGGTCAAAAACACTGACAAGTAGTGAAGCCGAAACCACAAAAATATGACCTTTTTGACTTCATTTCTGGAGAAGCCATAGCCCAGCCAAAGAGGACCTGAAATCAAAGTGCTCTCTCTCACGTATAACATATATAAGCCATGTTCAATACGCGTTCCACGACCGCATGGTACGGTAGCGGAGCCACGGTACGAGAAATCGAATTTCTAGTTTAATTCCTTAGGGCTGTCCCAATGGTGTATTGATGATAGTTTCTATCCTCATTAAATGACTTGCCACGTAGACAAAACGCTGACATGGCAACGTAATTAATGAAGAAAGAGAGCAAAAATCATAGAAATGGTTTCCTCATAAAGAAATCAGGTTTTCTCTTGACCCAATGCACCAAGAAACCATGAAATCGCCATTGGGGAGAAACCACCGGTTTCTAACGGGCTCGTACCGCACTCCCACTGGAGGAAAAAGATAGAGTTGGGAGAGAGAAAGAGAAAATAATTATTACTCATAGAAACCATAGATTGAAAGGTACGGTATCCTATGTTATAGAAACTATTAGTTTCTTTTATTAGGACTGCCTCGTGGGCAGAGTCTTACGTGGTGAAAAATCATCGATTCCACGGTATCTCCTGCTTCGTAATTACTAGCATCGGACTCAACTCTTGCAGACATCAACTCACATGTGCGCATGTATGTGCATAGGCAGCCTATATACATGTATGTATAACAACTATATATACATGAAGCCTCGAACTACAATGTACCATGCAGGAAGGAAGTAGAATGCTATGATATGAGCCATCCCATTTCCAAACATACATATGGAGGACGAAGCTGGGGCTACTTACACGTACGTACGACATCGACATCGACATCACGCAAAAAAGCACACGCGCAAATCGCATTTTCACGATCGAGCTGAGAACACGGCAGCATTTGCTTCTTCTCGATCAACGACCCCCCTCGTTCCCCTGCATGCGCGCGCTCGATCACACCACCTCGAACTCCCTCGCGCGCGACCGGCCGGCGGCGGCGCCGTAGTGCATGTGCATCGTGGCCCCGAGCTCCGCCGTGACGGCGTCCGCTTCGTCCTCCGCCTTCTTGCTCTCCCTGCCGGGCCCGCCGAAGATGGAGTGCCGCGGCTGCTGCAGGTGCGTAGTAGAGACCCGGTCGAGCGCCCCGTGGCCGTGCCCGCCGTGGCTGCCGCCGTAGATGTCGCCGAAGTCGGAGGACGCGACGCTGGTGCGCTTGGCGGAGTAGTTGAGGTCGAAGCTGGCCTTGGCCATGTCGAAGCTGAGGCTGGCCCTGGTGTAGAAGCTGATCCGCGACTCGGACGACAGTGGGCCGAGGTAGTAGAGCGCGGCGGCGTCCGGGTCGGCGGGGGACACCTTGGCCCGGAAGTCGTTCCTGGACGGCGGGATCGGCGAGAAGAAGATCTCGGCGATGTTGCTGCCGGCGCCGCGGTTGAAGGGGTTGGCCTTGCGCTCGTACCGGTACCGGAAGTTCTCGTACGTGGTCTGGTTGGTGCACACGAGGTAGGAGTGGAACGCCGTGAGCCCGCCGACGAACCACGCCGTGACGAAGGTGTAGACGATGAGGCAGCCGGAGACCGGGGACTCCGCCACGGCGTGGCCGAAGCTCACGCCGTACTGCCGGGAGATGAGCAGCAGGTTGACCCAGCAGAAGGCGAACACGTAGAGGCACAGGAAGGTGGTGGAGGAGATGAACATGAAGAAGAAGCGGTAGTTCCGGCGGCCGATGCACTGGCCCACCCAGGGGCAGTGGTGGTCGAAGCGCTCCACGCAGTTGTTGCAGACGGAGCAGTGCGAGCAGCGCGGGGGCCGGTACAGCATGCACGTGTGGCAGTACTTCACCTTCACCACCACGCCGTTCACGTACACGTCGCGCGTCGGGGGCAGCGACCACGACGCGCCCGTCGCGGGGGACGCGAAGGAGGAGCTGTCCGTCGCCGCGTCGTCGGGCTCCGGCGGCCGCGCGTTCCGGGGGATGATGCCGGGGTCCCGACCCGACGTGAGCACCAGCACCACAACGTCCTGCACGCACGCACGCACCATCGCAATGATATCATGATCAACGCCGCCGGCCGCGTGCTACAACTAGGTAGAGTTGGTCCGTGATTGATTGTATGTATGTGTGCGTGCCACGGACTCACGAATACGCCGACCGCCATGGCCGTCGCCGGGACGGCGGTGCCGAGCGGCTTCCCGATGAGCTCGGCGAGCCGGAACGAGACGAAGGCGACGAAGAGCGCGAGCGGCGTCATGATGAGCGCCACCGTGAGAACGATGGAGCTCGCGTCCGGGCCGAAGATGAGCCGACCGCCGCACAGGAATCTCTGCCAACGACATCAGCACCAAAGACCAAACCATGCATCTCGATCAGACAACGACATCAGGATCGGCCACGCGAGAGTCCTCGATCGATCGCCATTGTTAATTACTACGTAGCAACGATCGATCGTGGCAGCTTGTAATGAATTAATTAATCAATTAGCCATCAATTAACGAACGCACGCACGTACATTCTTCCCTCTCCAGACTTGGTAGACGCGGTGGGTGGCAACGGCGGCCGACGAGACGCTGGAGGTGTCGGAGAGGTAGCTGCGGGGGAGAGGGCTCTTGAACAGTGGCCTCCCCTTCATCGTCTCCGCCGGTGGGCCACCGCCGGTCCGGTGAACGCGCGCCGCCGCGTCGTCGTCACCTTCACCTCACCCGCGCATGGGCCGGCCCTGCAGAGCGGCAGCGGCCGGAATGGAGGTGGTGGGGAAGGAGGGACGGGAAGCTCGTCTCCTCGTTTTTCCGTTTCGGACATCATTGTGCTATCCATAGGAGGGAGAAGCTATAGCGCATCCTCCTGATTGTTATTGGGGAATCACCATGCCTAAACATAGCACGCGCATCACACAGCTCACGTACAGCTCCACGATGATGTAAAGTAATAATCTGCAGCGCGTGGCAGGGCAGACGCCGAAAGGTTGTCCGGCTGTTGTACTGTAGCTGTGGCAGGTGCAGCCGTCGAAAGGCTCTCTTGTCGTACTGCAGTCACAGCAGGGGTAGGCATAAAGTCAGCCTTGCTGTCACAGCTAGTCACTGTAGCAGCATGGCAGTCTGACATGTCTGTGTAATAGGATGAGATGGGTAGAGTTGTATATATAGCTTTCCACTGCAAGTCAGTAAAGTTGAGCGAATTCAGTTTTGTCATCTCCTCTGCAGAGCTCCAGCCAACGCTGGTGCTTGTGCTGTGTGTGCGCGCTCTGTTTTCCCTCCCTTCTTCTACCCCTAGCCGTAGTGTGTGTGGTCGACAACGACGGTGAGCGGTCGGTTCACCTGTGCCAAAGATCTCGGGACTAACAAGTGGTATCAGAGTCGTACAAGCACCGTCGCCGGACTAACCGCTGGCGATGACGGACGGTTTGGAGATGGACGACAGCAGCGGCGCTGATGTGGCTGCCAAGCCACGATAGAAAGTCGTCGTGCGTACGGTGCGGGAGGTCAGCGGCATCAGTTGGCCAACGCTGACTCGCACCAACTATGGCGAGTGGACAGTGACCATGAAAGTCAAGCTCAGAGCCCGACGGCTTTGGAATGCCAGTGACAAGAGCACCGACAGCGAAGAAGACGACATGTCAGCGTTAGATGCTATCCTCGTTGTTGTACCAGCGGAGTACAGGGAGCCGTTGGGGGTGAAGAACTCTGCTAAGGAGGCGTGGGAGACCATTGCAGCGATGCGTGTCGGCTTCGACCGCGCAAAGAAGGCGATGACCTAGCTGCTGAAACAGGAGTACGCCACCCTTAAGTTCAAGGATGGTGAGTCGGTGGAGGACTTCTCTCTCCGCCTACAGACGCTCATCAACAAGTTGAGGAGCCACAGTGTCACCATCGACGAAGAAGAGACGGTCTCCAAGTACCTTCACTCCGTGCCGGTGAAGTACATCCAGACGATGCTGGACTTGTCCACCCTCACCATTGAGGATGTGATAGGCCGTCTGCGGGCGGTGGACGAGTGCATGGAGCAGGCCACAGCAACGACGGACAGCGGTAAGCTGCTGCTGACAGAGGAGGAGTGGGCTACCTAGAAGAAGTCCGGAGAAGCCTACTCTAGCCGCAGTGGTGATGGCAAGCGTCATGGCAAGGCTTCTTTGGAGAAGAAGAAGAAGAAGGTCGACCCCAACGTCTGCCGACGCTATGGGAAGACGAGCCATTAGGTAAAGGAGTGCCCAAATCACAAGCAGGAGAAGAAGGCTGAGGCTCATTTAGCGTAGGCTAATGAGGATGATGAGGCCACTCTCCTGATGGTGACGTTCTGTGTACTGCACGACGTTGAGGCCAAGGAGAAGGGAGAGGTGACGGCGGTGAAAGGGCACGGCAAGGCTCTGAAGGCTGTCAACCTCGACGAACCACGCGCCCAAGTCCACCTCGTACGTGTGGGCGACGAACAGGAGCAGCGGTGGTACCTAGACTCTGACTCCAGCAACCACCTAATGGGCTCCATGGAAGCCTTCTCCGAGCTCGATGGTAACATGACTGGCACGGTAAAGTTCGGTGATGGCTCAAGGGTGGCAATCCGAGGGTGCATCACCATCATCTTCAGGTACTAAAATGGTGAGCACTGTGCGCTAACAGATGTGTACTACATCCCGCAGTTGTGTTCAAGCATCGGACAGCTGGACGAGCGCGGATGCGAGGTACTGATCGAGAGTGGGATCCTAAAGATTCAAGATCGGGAGCGACGTCTTCTCGCGAAGGTAAAATGCTCACATAATCGAATGTACCTGCTTGACTTGAAGGTGGAGCAGCTGGTGTGCCTGGCAGCACGGCACACCGAGGGGCCATGGTAGTGGCATGCCTGGTTCGGCCATCTCAACTTTGACGTGCTCGGTCGGCTGGAGAAGATGGTCCGAGAGCTGCCCCACATCAAGCACGGAGGCGAGCTGTGTGACAGCTGTCTAGCTAAGAAGCAGAGGAGGTTGTCATTCCCAAAGGCGGCCAAGTATCATGCAATGGACTCTCTCGAGCTCGTCCACGGCAATCTCTGTGGGCCAAACACGCTAGCCACAAAACGGTGGTCGGCAGTACTTCCTCCGGCTCGTGGATGATTGTAATTCCTATATGTGGCTGCAACTCCTGACGAGCAAGGATGAGGTGGCGGAGGCGATGAAGAAGTTTAATGCGCGCGCGGAGGCAGAGAGCGGCAAGAAGCTATGCGTGCTGTGAACTGATCATGGCGGTGAATTCATTTCGGTGGAGTTCACTGAGTACTGCGCAGATCAGGGTGTGGTGCGACACCACATCGCGTTGTACTTGCCATAGCAGAATAGCATGATGGAGCGACAGAACCAGATGGTGGTCGGCATGGCTTGATCCATGATGAAGGCCAAGAGCATGCCGGCAAGGTTCTAGGGTGAGGCGGTGACCACGACGGTGTTCATCCTCAACCGCAGGCCCACCAAGGCCCTGAAGGGCAAGATGTCGTTAGAAGCTTGGTATGGGCGCAAGCCAAGCGTGTCCTTCCTCTTGATATTTGGCTGCATTAGCCACGTTAGGAAGACGAAGCCGGTCCTCACCAAGCTAGAGGACAGGAGCACACCGATGGTGCTCCTGGGCTACGAGGAAGGTACCAAGGCGTACCGGCTCTACGACCCACGCAGAGGCAAGGTGGTTGTCTCGTGCGATGTCATGTTCGATGAGAAGGTGGCCTGGGACTGGGACAGTCTGGGCACAGGGGAAGCTGGCAGCTTCACCAGCACCTTCGTCGTCAAACACTTGGTCATCCACGGTGGTGGAGACACTGGAGAGGAGGTGCCGACCACTCCAGCAACAGAGCCGAGCACTCCTGGGGCGGTGTCGAGCACTCCAAGAGGGGTGCTGAGCACTTTAGGAGTGATGCTGAGCTGTCCTACAGTGGTGCCGACCACTCCAGGATGGGTGCCAAACGCTCCCGTAGCAGAGCCAAGAGGTTTTGCAGTGGTGCCGACCATTGTAAGACTGGTGCTGAACACTCATGCAGTGATGCCAACCACTCTAGGAGTGGTGACGAGCGGTCTAGAAATAGTGCTGAGCACTGCAACTGGGGTGCCAAGCAATCTAGGTGATGTGCTGACCACTCCGATGGAACAAGGGACTCCATCGACGTCGATCGAGTTTGCCTCACCTCCAAGCGACATCACTGAGTTCATGGATGCCTTCCATGACAGTGAGGAGGTGTGGTTCTATAGGCTGGACGACATCGTCGGTGGCATAGGGTCCTCAGGCCTGACGGGTTGACTGCTCAATGACCCAGAGCTATTTCTCGTCAGTGTAGAGGAACCACCCACGTTCGCGCTGGCCGAGCGTGATGCAAATTGGTGATGGGCAATGCTAGAGGAGATGAAGGCGATCGAAGAAAACGAGACTTGGGAGCTCGTCGATCCACCTCCAGGATGCCGTTCGATCGTCCTGAAGTGGGTGTACAAGGTCAAGCGGGATGAGCGTGGCACCATTGTCTAGCACAAGGCGCACCTCATCTCCCAAGGCTTTGTCCAACGCAAGGGCATCAACTTCGAGGAAGTCTTTGCATCGGTAGCGCGCATGGAGTCTATCCGACTGTTGTTTGCTTTGGCAGCATCAAAGGACTAGCGCGTCCATCACCTGGACGTAAATTGGCCTTCCTCAATGGCGAGCTGGCAGAGATAGTCTTCGTCAAACAACCTCTGGGTTTCACCATCATGGGAGCAGAGCACAGGGTACTCTGACTGCGCAAGGTGCTCTATGGGCTGTGGCAGGCCCCACAAGCATGGAACGCCAAGCTTGACGCCATGCTAGGCGAGCTTGGGTTCACGTGGTGTGTAACCAAGCACACGCTCTACATGCAGTGATGGGGGAAGGAGGAGCTCATTGTTAGCGTGTATGTGGATGACTTGATCATCACTGGTGCGCGTGCGGAGGATATCGACAGCTTCAAGCATGAGATGGTGGCTTGTTTTTCAAGTGAGCGATCTCGGCACGCTCTCCAACTACCTTGGGATCGAGGTGAAATAGGGGAAGGAGGCACTCACACTCAGTCAGAGCGCATATTCCTCAAAGCTGTTGGAGCGGAGCGGCATGGCTGAGTGCAAGCCATGCGTGACTCCGATGGAGGAGCGACTAAAGCTGACGAAGGCTAGTACCGTGGCAGATGTAGATGTAGCACTCTACCGGAGCATCATTGGCGGTCTACGCTACCTAGTTCACACTAGGCCGGACATTGCGTTTGCTATGGGCTACGTCAGCCGCTTCATAGAGGATCCCCGAGATGATCACTGGGCCATGGTGAAGCGGCTGTTGCGCTACGTCAAGGGGACGGTGGATCAGGTGATCGTCTTTCCCAAGACCGGTGGAAGTGGGTTGCAACTCACTGTGTTCAGTGATGCAGACATGGCGGGGGACATCGACGGACGGCGGAGCACCTCTAGCATGCTCGTCTTCCTTGGGTCAGCTCCAATCTCATGGCTGTCGCTAAAACAGAAGCTGGTGGCGCTGTCCACGTGCAAGGTAGAGTACATGGTGGCAGCCACAGCAGTGTGCCAAGCTGTGTGGCTACGCCGACTGCTGGGCGAGCTGACCAGTGTGGAAGCTCATCCACCAGCACTGATGGTGGACAACCAACCCACCATCACCCTCGCAAAGAATCCGATTCTCCACGACTGGAGCAAGCACATCAATGTCAAGTTCCACTTCCTCAGGGACTATGTCGATGGAGGGCAGATCGTCATTGAGTTCGTCGAAACTGGTCGACAACTCACGGACGTCCTCAACAAGCCGCTC
This sequence comes from Miscanthus floridulus, assembly GCF_019320115.1. Lineage (NCBI taxonomy): Eukaryota > Viridiplantae > Streptophyta > Magnoliopsida > Poales > Poaceae > Miscanthus > Miscanthus floridulus. The sequence goes on from NC_089588.1 coordinate 91,235,197, forward strand.
GGCTATCTTCGATTCATGGAGCTGAAGAAGATGATCGGCATGATGGAGGTTCTAGGTTTAGCAACAAGATTAAGGGAAGAATTGTAAAGTAATCTGTTGCTCCCTCGCCTATACGCGTGGTAGGGGCAGGCGCCAAAAGGGCTCCCCTGCTGCTGCACTGTAGCTGCGGTAGGGGCAGGCGCCGAAAGGCTCTCCTGCCACACTGTAGCCACAACAGCGACATGCGCCAAAGTCGGCCCTACTGTCACATCTAGTCACTATAGCAGCATGGTAGCCTGTCATGTTTATGTACTAGGATTAGATGGTAGAGTTGTATATATAGCTTCCCACTGCAAGTTAGTAAAGTTGAGCGAGTTTAGTTTTGCCATCTCCTTTGCAGAGCTCCGGCCAACGCTGGTGCTTGTGCTGTATGTGTGAGCGCTCTGTTCTTCCTCTCTTCTTCTACCTCCAGCCATAGTGTGTGTGGTCGGCAACAATGGTGAGCGGTCGGCTCACCCGTGCCGGAGATCTCAGGACTAACAAATGATCGATATATATAATATATTTGGCTAGTTGGAGAAGAATTGGAAAAGACAGGGGTGAGCTAGGGCTCACCTACAACCTACTTCAAAATTGCACTAGTGTAATTTCCAAAATAGTGGACAAATATATTTTTAAGTTTGACTAGATTTATAAAAAAATATTAGCAGTATTTGTATCTTTAAATAAGGATTTAATAAAAAAAATATTCAATGGTTCATCTAATGATACCAAATGCACCATAAATTTAATATTTTCTTATATATATTTGGTCACTTTTAAAAATATTTAACTTCTCGGAAGTGACAATAACACTTTTTGTGGGGAGTACATAACATATTACTCCATCCCTTCCAAATGATAGTAGTTCTGTAGTTTTGGACTAGTAAGTCAAATTTCTTTAACTTTGATCATTTAAAAAAAATACAAATTAAACCTATAAAACTCAAATAAATGTACTATCAAAACATATTTCACAAGAAATTCAACGATATTAATAATTTGATTTTTTGAGCAAATATTAATAATTTGATACTACAATGGAATGCGCCCTGATAGGTTGCGCCGGGCTAATTGATCCTAGCGTCACTTTGTGATGGCGTAATATAATGGTATGTTAATGGGCTAGTTTAACTTGTTTTCCGGGCTCCTTTATTTAGAACTTGTATGCACTAAGTATTTGAAACAACCTAATTCAAAATTGCAATTGTGCCATTGCAAAATTAGTGGAGAAATATATTTTTGTAGGTCATACATCTATGGTGACAAACATTTTTCTTATGGAAGAACTTGAACATATGTAAAGTAGAAGGGTATCAGTAGGAAACAAGCTACTAGAATGAAATCACCTAGTCGAGAGGGTGGATAATATTAATCTACAACCGGGCGCATTCCACTGTCGATGTTTGATTATCATTACTCTTAGAATTATACCCTTTCTAGGATGGAGGAAGACTTTACTAACTACTCCTATTTGAAACAAGTTTTGCCCCTAAAAACCTTCATCCCAAGCAAATCAAGATTCATGCAATCATGTCCACTACTACAAAATCTTTTTTGGGGGCGGGCAAAATGGATTAACCAAGGCGGGCATCACAACCGCCTCGGAGCAAAGGCCCCGGTAAATCCATCTTTCCCGAGGCGGTCCAAATGTCCACCTCAGTAAATCAAATAAAAATAAAAAAAAGGAGAAATCCATGGACAAGCCTGCCGAGCCCATCCATAGGCCCACCAAGCCCATCTACAGCTGCAGGATCCATGCATGAGCACCGCCGCTCATCAGGACCGCCCTCCAACGGAAATGCCGTCGGCAGAGGGTGCAGATCCGCCGCTGGGAGGTGGTGCAAGTCACCGGATCTGGAGCTCGTGGTGGTGGAGGGAGGTGGAGGTTGTTGGATCTGGAGTGCATGTGGTGGAGGTCGCCGGATCTAGAGCTGGAGGTGGTGGAGATGGTGGAGGTCACCGGATTTGGAGGTGAAGGTGGTGGAGGATGCCATATTTGGAGGTGGATGCTGGTGGGGGGCACCACCTCCGGAGGGAAGCCGGTGTGCCGCTGCCGTGGCCAGCCCGTGCATGCCGCTGCCAGGAGGGGGTTGGGCGTATATATAGTAGGAATCTGTTACCATGCATAGATGGGCCAGGTGGGCTCGGCCACCATCTACAGACGCCTTCGTAAATCGATTTTAGGAGGTTATTTTTTTACCGCCTCAGTAAATCGATTTTGCGAGGCGGTTAAATGTGTCCGCCTCGGTAAATGAAAATGCCCGCCTCTGAAAATCCTCAGGCATTTTCCGAGGCGGTTGGATTTTATGGCCGCCTCGGTTAATGTTTGGGCACCGCCCTGCAAAATCATTTTTGTATTTGTGAGTGTTTGAGGCTGAAAAAGTGACCGAGAAGATGTTGCATCCAAGCGCCGGGTACGAGGTCTCTCCTACATGTTCTTCATGAATACTCTGATTAACACCGAAAGAGATGTGGAGCTGCTGAGGTCTAAAGGGCTCGTAAAAAATTTGCTGAGTAGCGACAAGGAATTGCGAAGATGGTTAATGGCATAGGTTTTGAAGCACTAATGAGCCAATTTAGGTTTTGGGATGTGCAACTTAAGGTGAGCCAACACTGCAAAAAGCTGTGGAATAGGTGCCGTGCTAGCTTTGTGCACATGTACCCTCTTGACTGCCGTCATCCTACTCATCGCCACACTATTGCAAACAATCTACACAATTGTCCCATTCTACACCCAGAAGCAAAAATTCTTCGAGGGGCTCTAGGAGATCAGGGACGGTAGGGGGGCTTGAGCCCCCCTCCCCGCCTCCACCCCTGACAGCACTAGTGTTTAGGTTGACATAAAATATGATGGATGTCTATTTTTATGCAGGCATCATATGGGATCAATCAGGTTCTAGGCTTGTTGTAGGCTTCTTCGCTTGTTTACGTTGAAACATACAGTGAGTGATATTTTCACCAAGTATGGTGGAAGTCTAATGATATGCTCTGCAGTTATTGACCTTTTATCCTTTATTTCTACTCCTTCCATTATCTTTTATTGGGCGTACCATGATTTTTCATTTTTGACGATATGTTGGGCATGGGGTACCTTCTGAGGCGGTACAACTCGAAGAGGAGCCGTGGACATTTACTCTTACGCATCCAATCGTGTTCATACTTTCCAAGGGAAATCAAACGGCCAGTGCATGCTTAATTAATGTAGCCAATTGTGAAAAATGCATGAAGAGAGAAACTGAGGGGATGCTAAAGCATGCAAGCGGAGTTAGCCACTTGTCTTAGTATCCCAGATGTCACCTCTCGCGCCCAATGAAAGATAACAGAGGAAGTATTAATCTATATCTATTATAAAGATAAACTCCACCACCAACACGTCGGAATGATGCGAGGTGATGTGACACAGGAACGCACGGCTTCAAAGTACTTGACAACTACTAGCTTCATGTTGGGCAGGATGGAAAAGTGGAAATATGTTTCTTTCAACTTTTAAACGTGTTTTGCGAATGAACCGGTGGCTCGGTGGTGATGCCGCTTGGTGGGAGTGCCGCCCACCCGAGTTCAATCCCCAGTTGGGACAGCTAGGGTAGGTCAGTAGAATTGAGATGCTAGAGCTTGTATATTAGGAGTCCGGGCTTTAAAATCTCTAAACATGTTTTCTCCCTGGTCATGAATCCCTTTTTGAATGTACTTAAACCATAGTTTGCCTGAGATTTAATGCTATCAATTTAGAACAGGCACATCTATACTTCTTAATTTTTTCAAATTTTTTTTGAAAGTGTTAAGTGGAAACGGTGAAAGCGAGAGCGATCAATGAAATGACCGATGTATTATCGTGATGAACAGTATGGGTTTATATACAAGCCCAATGGGCAGTTGCCTAATGGCCAAAGGGTGTCGATTGGCCAAAAGGTGTCTCTCTAATGCCTACTACACAACTGTCATTAGTAGTTGCTAAATGATGTGATTAACAATAAATTGATCACTAATAATAAATCTTAACACCCCCTTGATCAATTGGTTTCTTGTAGGTATCGTTGTTTGTTCATCAGTCATCGTCTTGAAGCTTTGAAAAACCCTGTGGGAAAAAACCAAAGTATATCGATATACCAGGCAAAACTCCTTAAAACCCAATGGAAAAAAAATAAGGAGAAACACCATGATATATATAACTCCAATGTTAATAGACCCTTTAGGTGTCCCAAAGACAATCTAAAAACAATTTGATCAAAGATCAATATGCCATAAATATTATCTTTGAAAACCCTCTGTGAGAAAAAATAGATAATATGACATTCACTATGTGTTAACATTACCTCATTAAAAACTTTGTGATAAAACTCCAGAAGAGTAAAACTCATATAAAGGAAAAAGAGTATAATGTGATGTTGAAACAGGTTATATTTTAGAGAGGTTCTTCCCCTGATGCTTGCAAACCTCTAAGATTTTGTGAATAAATCTACTAGATTATCACATGACTTAGTTTGCAAGATTTCAATTTCTCCATTCTTTTGAAGTTCATGGGGGCAGAATGTGACAGAACCGCCCAATTTATACAAGATTTTGTGTGACTGTCCTCATTAAACATGTTGACACATGCATACGCTCACTTATATAAACCCGGTAGTCCATCAAGTACCACAAAGGCCTCGATAAATAAACTTCACAACCAAGATCGTACTTGATTAAGCAAATACATATTATATACACAGAGTTTGTAGCAGAAATAATATTACAATAGGGTCACAAGTAATTAATACAAGTTTAGTTTCAAATCCAATAGGTTAAAACAACATAACTTTAAAATGATTACCATATCATAATTTTGAATCATATTGCTAGCTCTGATGACACCCTCCAACAAAAGCATAGATGAGAAGCAATACAGAATAGCCGAGCCCACCGGCACTTAGTCACCACCTTCAGCAAACATAGTACTTCACCTGCAACATGGTGGGATAAAACCCTAAGTACTCAATTGTACTCAGCCAGACTTACCCGATAAGAGAAAAATAAAGACTCCAAGGATATGCATGGTTTATTTGGTGCAGCTAGTTGGATAGCAAAATCTTTTGCAAAAGAGCTTACTATGTAAGTTCTTACTTTCAATATTTTAGCATCAAATTCAGTGAAGCCAATTATAGCTAAGTTTGCATCTATCCTGTAATAATCATTTGATTACTAAGTATCACAGTAGTAACCATATTCAATTATCATGATCAACAGAACCATCATGTTTCATCAGTTACTACGACTGCCAGAGCAAGGTATGAGTTTCTCACTATTCGGGAGAGACGACGATTCGAATCGATTTCATCCAGTTAGGCAATCCCAAACACACACCCGTACGAGCCCACATTAGCTCGTGTGGATTACCGTTCACTCCATTCGGCAGTGAGTCTGGATCGTTTCGCAAAACTCATGATCCTGTATCCTCACATGAATTCCCGAAGCTTGAAGCCCATAGCAAACATGGTCTTGGACCTGTCCCCTTCCTTCAGCCTTCCCTCCCAGCAATGCTAACGGTTCAATATACTCAACCCAAATGAGCTAATTGGCTTCACGGTCAACTATAACTCAGGCCCCTGTTATGTGTTTGGTACCTTCAATCTCAACCAAGGTTCGACAACGAAGCGGTCCTTAAATGACACAGACGGGATCAAAGAATACATGCCTAGCCGGCATCAACAACCATAATAGCACCGGATCTTGTCCAGTCTCTAGTTATTCATTATCACCTGGTTCTTTTCCACGATAGCAAATATAGCCAACCATGTCAGAGTAGCCACCTATGTCTCGCAGGCGACAGGAATCACCCGACTTCTATCGGTCTAAGCATAGCTAAGCATAGAGTGACCTATACATACTAGTAAGGTTGCAGGTACATATATTGTGGACAAGGTAAGTAATGCAACAACGGGTTTCAATCAACTCTTATAACCTAATGCACAATATAAAAGATAAATTCGAATGTAAATTTAAAAAAATGAGGTAGGAGGCTTGTAATACTCTGAGGCTTGCCTAGGGTTTAACATGATGTTAGTGTTTGTAGATGAAGCTTGTTTGAAAAGCATCTCCATTCCCAAGTGCTCGAGTTAGCCCTTCCATCTTCCAGGCTTGTTCACCAACATCATCTTTTGGTTGGTTACAACATCACGTCCTTCATCTTCTCGTCGTGCATCTAACGTACCTAAATGATATGCAACAATGCAAGACATGAATACATAGAAGAGCAATATACGCTACATCACAAGAAGGTGAGCATGACAAACACAAGGCCATGATAGGTTGGGCACAAGCACTTATATTAAACTATACATCACACAAGTTTACCATAGTGAGATTGCGAGTTACTAATCCAAATCATTCAATCACATGTCACCTTTATTAAACTACTAAAAGACATTCATCTATTACGGATTAGCTAAGATGGCATTACCAGATTTATAGGGGCTGTTGTGCTCACATTAAACATAGTCATTAAGTTAACCAAGGTTCATATAGGTGATACACAATACAAAGTAGGCCACAAAACATGATCACCCAAATAGAGAGCATGCATGACCATCATATGAGCAAGAGAATGATATAGGTTGCATTTCCCTTTGTGGCAAAACTGCCCAAAATAGCAAGCTTCCGGAGGCGCTCGTCTTCCACCAGACACTAAGCACCCCAAAAGCTGGCTACATCAGACGGTTCCATCGAGCACACCCCAAGGGAGAACTCGAATAATCCACATTTTTCTCTAGGATCCAATAATGAGAACGAGTTTACAATACTTATTCCATTTCATACAACTAGAGTTCTTGGAAATACATTATTACAGTACCAAGTTCAGAGTGCGGAATTTAAACAGTAGAATTACAATAAACATCTAATGGTAGAATACAAGGATCCGTCTGTGTCCACCAAAAGAATCCTCCACACAACAGCTACTCTTCAAGCTGCACCTGTAATAGGGGTAAATGAACCCTGAGTACACAATGTACTCACAAGACATACCCGAATAGTGGGAATAACTTCCCGACTCCAAAGGATATGATCAGATTTATGGTTTGCTGGGTTTCCTTTTTGCGGAAAGCAATACTAGTAGTGTATCCTTATGTATGTTTCTTATTAGCAGTCATGATTAGTTCATTACCTAACCATTCTATGTAAGCACATATTCTACTTTCAATCAAGAGTTGAGCAAACAGATCTATTTCACCATCTTTCATCTTCCAGTTCTTACTATGGTGCTAGACTATAGACAAGTCATACCGGATTACCTGGCAATTCGTGAATCAATGTGTCCAGCTGGGTACCCCAAAACACACGCCTCGCTTGTACCCCAAGCACAAGTAGGACCAACCGATCACTCTCCTATCAAGGGGTCCAGGTCCCCGTCCAAACTTGGACTCCAAGCCCCCACACCTGAGTCTTGGACTTAGTGTGGTGCTTCGACCTCCACCATCCCCGCCTCCAATCAGTCGGTTCGAAAAGAGTCAAAACCCATGACAAGAAAGCAACGAGCCTTCCCTACTCCCATAAACAAGTATGTGCTTAGGATAATAAGTCTGTGACTTAACTAGAACCCAATGCAACGGCCGGTCCTTAACCAACACGGACAGGGAAAATAGTGTAGCCAAGCTATGCCCCGTTGGCCGTGGGACACAACCTCTTACACCCACCAATACCCGTACCATATCCCTGCCCGGTCTCCATTTCCTTTCACCATTTTATCATGAGAGTGATAATAATAATCACCTATTGTGAGTAACGGCAGGTTACTCACGCTACCGATAGCCTAAGCATAGTAGCTACTTGACCTAAGCTAGTAGGACTCATAGGTAGGTTATCTATGTATGTAGTTTCCATAAAATGCTTGTAACGTAAATGCACATCACATATATATCCAATGATTATTCAAAATAAGGGTTATGCACCGGGGCTTGCCTTGGGCAGGCACGGTGTCAGCTCAGTCAGTCTGTGGTGGCTCCAAGACCTCCTCCTGCACAAGGATCTCCTCCTCGTACTCTTCAATCACCTCCTCATACTCCTGCTCGCCCGCGGTCATGAACTCCACCAACTCGTTCTCTACATGCATGCAATAACGATGCAACACTCAATATTAAGGCAACAACAGTTCTTAAAATAAGAATACATCTACTAAGCCACTAAGCTAGCTCTAATGACTAAGATACCGAGCTAATCATCATTCCCATCAAACCAGTAGGGTTTCACCTACAATGCTACTTAGCAACTAAAATATATTCTTACTCTTATTAATGATTTCCTATATACTACAACAAGGAGTACTTAGCTACCATATTTCTCAACCTATTCTAAGGCTACAAAAATTATAGTGAGCACATAATAATATAATGAATCTACTATAAAAATTTCATGGTCAAAGCTATTACTAATTTGCCATAAAAATTCCTACAAATACTATTCTAAATAATACTAAACACTCGGAAATGATTTAATAGCTACTGGTATCAACAAATATAATATATATATATATGAACTAAATACACTAACAGATAGAGCACAATTTTAGAAACCTAACAAAATTAGTTTCACAATTAGAAACCACTTCTCGCGTGGCCCATTTGCGCGGCGCACATGTGTGGCCCGTAGGTACGGCCCACGCGAAGCAGGCCCACGCATGAGGTGGCCCACCACGGGGAAGCCCGCGCGTGCTTGTACTCTTGCAAAAACACCGTTGAGCTACCGGCAAATCAATCCGCACTCCACACGACTATTCCTAGAGAGAGAAACTTTGCAACAAGGCCCTTTCACTCTTCCCTCTTTGCATCGTCTAGGCCCCTCGGTCACCCCCGCGAGCACCGGCGCAGTGGCGGTGGAATTGGCACGCCCGCTGGCCACCCGGGACCTTCCTTGCCCAAAATAAGAGGCCGGTGCTCACCTAGGGTTGATGTGAGTTGCCAGGCAGAGGTAGAATGGGCAAGGATGCGTCCAGGTGCTCCCTCCATAGTGGCGGACACCCTGCGGCGGCGGTAGCCACGTTCCGATGAGCCTCGGCACTACAGAGGTGATAGAAACAATGGGTGAGCATCAGCAACTCACCCCACAGCTACCTGTGGTGGTGGCTTGGCTAGGGACGGACCGGGTGCATCTGGCCACGTGCGCATGGCAAGCCCGGTGACAGACTGCAGTGGCGTGGCCGCGTTAGCGCTGTGAGGGTGGCAGTAAAGTCGAGGCTTAGATGCGCATGGTGAGAAGGAGGGTCATGCGAGTCCAATGGCGCAAGCAATTGGGCTTAGGGCGGGGAATTGAAATCTACCCTCGGTCATGGCCGAGGCGCGGCCTTAACAGCTCGCCGGTGGGAGATGCCAAAATTAGCGCTTGGCCGGGCCGCCATTAAGGCTTTGCAGGGTCAGGCGGTGAGAAGATGGAAGGGCAAAGCTACATGCGTCAGTGATTGATGAGGTGACCACCCCACTGGCACACTCGTGGGTGCGACCCGACGGCGAGAACAGAGGAAGAGGGAGAGATAGATACAACAGGGCACTGCTCTGTTGGCCTTAGCGGCAAGCGGCTGGCCAAACATGCGTATGCACCTCTAACCGAACTACGCAACACACGGCCGGACCACGTGCGCGGGCGGGGAGGGTAGGTGGGAGTAGCCTGCGCGGCCGCAGCGCCATTAAGGCGAGGCGATGGCGCGAGCGTGGCTGTGGCACCCCACGTGCATGCAGTGGCAAGTGGCAGTAGTAATGTGACCTAGCACCAGTAGCGACAATGGAAAACCATGCAGCCGTGCGGAGACGTGACGATGAAGTGACGATGGGACAGCGGGGCCAGTGAAGGGCGGTGCGCGCTGTAGTGGTGACGCGACGACAGCGGCACCAGTGGCCAGCGAGGCAGGGCAACGCAACAGGGCGGTGTGTGCAGCCACAGTGGCATCGACAGCGGCGCCAGCAGCAGCGTGCAGCGTGCCAGGCGTGCATTGACCACGCACACTTGGCTAACTGGCCCAAAACGCTCTGTGCACGCTTTTTAAAGCGTCAACCATGACCCATCTAGCTCGGTTATGACGCAACCAACTTAGCCGAGCTGAAGATGGTACCTAGGGCTACTGAATGAAGCAACATACTTGGACCAAGGTAGACTAGAAAATAAAATATGAGCCTGCCAAGTGGATGCTATCAACCGGCGCACAAACAGCATTTTCTAGCTTTTGTAGCAATTAATTGATGATCAAAGCACATACTAACTAAACAAACCCCTATACCATTGACAAGTACTTACTTGGATGCAACCCACCAAGCAAAAACATAGCACAAGTCTTTAGCTAAATTTTTCAGAATTAATTCACTAATATAGCATTGTCACACCGCTTTCAACTTTGAAAATTTGCTAAGTCTTGGGCTGAATTTTAGTCCAAGTTCCATTTCTAAGCTATTAGAAATACTATCTAACAATAATATTTTTCAACAAGTATTTCATTGCCATCTACAAAGTTTGTACTTTCAACTTTCTTTAAGTGTCACATACATGTTTCATAGCATTTTTGCTTAATAAAAATTGGGTTTCAACCTTAAGTGACATAACATGACTATTGAATTAACTTTCGTTTCGCATTCTCGTTGATCTACATACTTTATTACATGCATTGACACATAAACATGATGCTCATGACATGCTTTAGTAAATGATTTACAGTGTAACACCGAGGATGTTACACCCTTACACTAATTCAACATAGGAATAATTTAGACTACTCACATGCATATAATTCACATACAAATATGATGAAGGTTCTAGTAAGACAGATACAAACATTATTTCTAATAACCTGCATACAAGACCCTCTATTAGCTTAATTAGTTGATCATCATTAAACCACAAAGTGACCAGCTATTTTAGGTAGATGAAAACAACCTTAACTAAGGCATGAGTTAACACTAACAAACACATTACTCATCAAGTTAAAGCAATCAAACTTAGCAAAAGTCATTTTTTGGACTGTAGCACAGTAGCTACTTGTTTTGATCATAACTGGAGTTGTAGGAATCTAACAAAAGTGTTCCTAGACTTTCTGAAAATCTTATGAAATTTCCTACAACTTTATTATTATCATCTTGAGATGATTAAACAGTTAACGAAGCTAAAAAGCACAACCTTTCAAATCTGTCCAGCATACAAGTAAAACCTGATAGGGAATTTGTAAAATTCATAACTCCCAAATCTGTTGGCCTAAAATCATGAAATGTTAGGAAAGCCAAGATCAGTAAGTTACCTACAACTTTTGTATAGATCACAAACACAGAAAAGATAATTTTCACTATGAAAACAGTTCATCAACAGAAACTGCACATAAAACAAGTATTGACTTAGGTAAATAAAAAAACTCACTCATGCATACTCTAATAATGCTGACATTGTTAGTAAACATTAAGCATAACATGAGAAGGCAACCATAAAAATTTCACGTCAATTGGAGCAATACAACAGTAGATATGAACTTCTCCCTAAAAAGCGTAGGCAAAAATTTAGAGCAAGATTTTTCCACTAACAGATACAAGATTATACATCCACTATATAAATCTAGTCATGAGGATTATAGAACATCTTTATTTTTCATTTTATGATTTTTCTATGATTTACTATGAATGTTCAAAGTTTTAGCTAGATTATTGGAAAAGAAAAAGAGAAAACCATATAAAAACAGACTCTTTACGCTAAGGCCCCTGATTGTTTCAAAAATCAACCCGCAGTGTAACAATACTATTCACCTAAGTCACGGTTTGTGCAAAGAGGCCCCTGAATTTGTTTCTATTTGAGCGCGAAGTCCTGCTCGTGAATGGAACATAGCAGCATCGGGAAGGAGGCTGATTCTAGCTGGATGGGGTGGTCACCAGCGGCTAGATGTGGCGCTGGAGCATTAGGGGGACCGTCTCACTTGTGGGCGATCGTGGCTTGTCGTGCGGTGGCCCGAGGCATCCTAGCCGCGCGAACAGGCGGCTCCAATAGAGGATGCCTGCCGATGATGGCACTTCGGTGGATCCTATGGACAAACAACGAAGGGGGCGAGCCGATGAGCACCAAGGAGGCGCAAGGAACACAACGCAAGGGAGAAGAAGGGGGAAGATCAACCGGAGCAAGCTGGCCACGGCGAGGGGGTTGTGGCGGACCACAACGGTGGCAAACCAGCGCACGGCTGATCCCGATGGCGAGAGGTGATGAGAGTGGGTGCAGGAAGCGCTCAAGGACAAGGCAGAGCTAGTTGCGAGAGGAATTAGGCGGGGGCGGTGCGACGGTGGCAAAATTCAACGACGTGCAGAGCAACCTGGCAGCGGCGCATATAGAGAAAAGAGATAGAGAACGCCGACAGCTTGGCGTTTTAACGACGAGGACGCGAACTCCAACTTCACCAGCTCCTGCTCGAGGCGGCCATGCAGGTAGGAGTGTGTCCAAGCGCGGGAAACATCACAAAGGCGGCAGATGGCATGAGGCGAACGGCGGATGGCAGTGAGCAGCTAAGCAAACTGCTGCAGGCACGGCTCTTAGCTACCTGACAGAGCCACTTCTTCCCTCTCTTTCACTCGATCCATTCATAAACTTGACGATCTCCATTAACAAAAGTTGCTCATCTATCTCTGATCTCCAACTTTTCTTTGAGGTCCAATGTCAAAATTTCACTAGTTTGAGAGATTTTGAATTTTGAACACAGGAACTTGAAATTAGAAACTGAATTTCATTTCAGTATTTTTTTGGAAAACATAGTTGATTTACTAACTTTGGGAATTAATTAGGGAGCAACCAATAATCAAACATCACAACCAACTACACATTATCAAAGATCAAACATTACTCCAGTCAATGAAACAAAAGTTGTACCACTTTTATTCATGAAAATTCACTTAATAATTCTCCTAAAATGGAACTTAATAACTGTTTTCAGTGACTTAGTCATTATGACTAAGTGTGAGAATCAATTATTGAATTCAATCTTTGAGTTCAAATTGGAACATGTTTTACTTGGAAACTTAACACAACTTTGATTCTATATTGAAAAACATAGTTTGTACTACCAAGTTTATATTGGCATATTTTATATTGCTTAAGAAAATTTCAAACCACAAAATCACAAAGAACCATAATCAATATTATTGATAACATCACATGGTCACACATAAAAAAACATATGTAACACATATATATACTATAATTGAAAAATGAAATGCATAAACATGACACAAGCTTGATGATTAACAATGTTCATGCACATTTTGAAAAGATTACAAGTCAACCGAAAGATATTTGCTTCTGCCTTTCAAAAGAATTTTGAAATAGGTCTCAAATGACAAGTTTGACTCCACCTCTGTCACCACTTGCAAACTGTTAAACTAAAGCTCATAATCATTCTCTGACTTGTTTATATTAGACTAAATCCACTGCTTAACTTTAAGCTGACACTTGGGGTGTCACATAGAACAACTTGGGAATGATGTGCTTAGTCATATTACTCTTAATATAACCTAATTCCATTTTTGTAACACATGTTGAATTATCCTCAAAGATAATTGTCGGTGTCTCAAGTGCACCAATACCACATGATTGTATTATGTGGTTTATCATTCTGCAAAGCCATATGCATTCACGTGATGCTTCATATAAAGCAATTATTTTAGAATGATTGGTGGACCTAGACACCAAAGTCTGCTTTGAAGACTTCCAAGATATTGTTGTTCCACCTTGCAAGAATACAAAGCCTATTTGTGATCTACCATTGTGGGGATCTGATAAATAACCAGCATTTGTATATCCTAACAAAATTGGATCTTGATTTTTTACTATAGAATAATCCAAGACCTCTAGTGCCATTGAGATATCTTAAACCGGTTTTAACTCCTACCCAATGACATTTGGTAGGTTCAGCACTATGACTTGCTAGCAAGTTTACTACGAATGCAATATCTGACCAGGTGCTATTAGCAAGATACATTAGAGCTCCAACGGCACTAAGATATGGGACATGTGGTCCCAATATCTCTTCTTCTTCTTCCCGTCGTCTAAAAGGATCCTGTAAGGAAAATGGACCATAGGCCCATTTACTTTGAATTTTGGTGTTTGATGACCAACACAACCAAATTAGACTAATGAATTTGCAAGTGTTTGTTTTGTAGTTCAATAGGGTGCAAGACGTGACTTGGACAAAGGCAACGTGATGATTCGAGGATCAACACCACAAGCAAGACCTTAGGAGCATAAGAGAAGACCTAAGATATCAAGTAAAGTCCAATCATGAAGATAGGAACCAAGTCGTACGCAAGTTCACGAAGAAATGAGCTCACAGAAGTGATCGGACGCTGGACCGGACGCTCTGAATAAGTGGCTCGACGTCAGTAGCAGCGACCGGACGCTGAACAAGTAAATCGATCGGATGCACCAATGGCACTATTCATTAGTCCGACAACACACTTAGCAAGTGACCGGACGCTGGCGGCAAACCGACCGGACGCAGGACAACAGCGTCCAATCGAGTACAGAGACGTTCCAAAGCGACGAAATTGCGACCGGACGCGTTCGGTGGCAAGTGACCAGACGCTGGCAGCGTCCGATCAGTTGTTCATGACCCCAACAGTCAGGATGACCGGACGCGTCTGATTAGGATGACTCCAGCGTCCGGTCAGTAGCAGAAAAGCGGGATTTTGTCCCCAACGGCTACTTTCTTAGTGGGGTTTATAAATACAACCCCCAACTGACCATTTGGCAGGTGTGGAGCTGAGGAAACATACCAAGAGTGTTGATACACCATTTTAGTGATCTCCACTTGCATAGTGCTTAGTGTTTTATTAGGTGATTGGCGTAGGTGCTTTGCGAAGTGCTTAGGTTGATTAGACCACCGCTTATGCGCTTGCTCTAGGTTTATGCCTAGTGTTTAGTGAGGTTTGCATACCTCTTACCACTCGGTGCTTGTGCGCACCATTGTTGTACATCGGAGAGGCTTGTAGTCTTGCGAGATCACACCAACCGCGTTTGTGGTGTGGCCACCACCATGTACTAGAGGGAATAAGGCCCACGGCGTTTCGGCTGGAAGCTTGATAGTGAAGACGGCGGGGAGCATCTAGGAGAGGCTTGCCGGAAGGCACGTCAGAGACCCACTTGCGCGTGGGGAAGGCACGAGGCTATCCATGGAGTTACCCGACTAGGAGCTTGGCCCTTGCGAGGGGCTCCAACGAGGACTAGGGGGAAGCTTGCGCGCTTCTCGATACCTCAGCAAAAATACCGAAGTCATCGATGGGAGTTTGCATATTCTACCTTGCTTTTTAGCTTCCACATTTACATTGATTGCATTACTCCTTTTGCGGTAGAGATAGCAACACATTAGCAAAACTGTAGTTGCACATTTAGATAGTTTGTCTTTTGCATAGGTTTTGCTAAGGTTAAAAAAAGGGGCCATAGTTTAGAGTTAGAATTTTAAGTTGCCTAATTCACCCCCCCCCCTCTTGGGCATCACGATCCCCTTTAGATCCTTTTCAACATCTAAGGATCTCACTACCATCGGGTTTTTAGTTGGATATGACTTGTCCATATTGAATTGCTCAAATACTTTCTAGACTTAGGCAGCTTGGTATATAAATATACCAGAATGAAAGTGCTCAAGTTGTAAACCCAAGCAAAATTTGGTTTGACCCAAATCTTTCATTTGAAACTCTGTCTTTAAATGATGGTGTGCTTGATTAATATCAGGTTCGTTGCCAATGATATTGAGATCATCAACGTACACTGATATGATACAAAATCATGTTGATGATTTTTTTAATGAAGACATACGGGCAGTCATCATTATTTGTGTATCCCTTCAACTTAAGGAATTCACTTAACAGATTATACCACATTTGGCCGACGGTTTCAAGCCATATAATGACTTCTACAACTTGATGCAATGCATGTTGCGATTTGCCTTGGGACTCGGTATACTGATTCTATTAGGAACTTTCATGTATATATTAGAATCCAATGACCCATACAAATATGCGGTCACTACGTCCATCAATTGCATAGATAGACAATTTTGTACTGCTAGCGATATTAAGTATCGGAATGTTATTTTCGCTCATTACTAGAGAGTAAGTTTCATTGAAATCAACGCTAGGTCTTTGCGTAAAACCTTGTGCTATAAGCCTTGCTTTATATCTCACCACTTTGTTGCTTTCGTTCCTTTTACGGACGAAAACCCATTTGTATCCCATAGTGAAGATCCTAGGGGGTGTTGGCATTACAGCCGAAAACACTTTCCTTTTATAAAGTGAGGAAATCTCTGTTTCAATTGCTACCTTCCACTTATCTCAGTCCGAGCGCTTCTTGCACTCCGTCATAGACTTAGGATCTGAATCAGTTTGAAGGATATTTGCAATTTGTTCAGAGAAATAAATGTAGACTATTATGGACTTATGATTATAAGACTCTCCAGTTTCTACGAAATTTATAGCAATTTCGTCTACCCTTAAAGATTCATCATGAATTCCCAAAACGATGGATCTTGGGTCTTCTAATGTTTCAGCCTCGGTGTTTATGTGCATAACTAAGCTAGATTGTGGATCACTTCTATCTATAGGACATTTTATGTCCTCTAGGTGTCTTTCAACCAAAGGTTGAGTTGTATTTACAGTCTTCTCTTGCTTGCCAGCAATCACATCTTTCCTCTTAGAAGTGCTTCTCCCCCTCTTTTTGCGAATTTGGGGGTGTGGTTTTATTAGGTACCTCCACTCTTTCAGGCACATTCCTTGCAGGATGGAAAGACTTTGTAACACCTTTATAATTAGAGAAAGCGTCTGGCAGATTGCTTGCAATATTTTGCAAATCAATAATTCTTTGAACTTGTAGTTCAGTTTTTGTAGTACGTGGATCAGAAAATAGAATGCCTTCTGCATTCCAATCAATTTCTTGGCATTCCTTTTGTACAATTCTCCCTCTAATGCTGGCAAATGATCCTCATTAAAAATACAATCAGCAAACCAGGCTGTAAATAGATCCCCTGTTAGAGGTTCTAAGTACTTAATGATCGACGGAGATGAATATCCCACATAGATCTCTAGTTTTCTATGAGGACCCATCGATGTCCACTAAGGTGGTGAGATGGGTACGTTTACTGCACACCCAAACTTACGCAAATGGGAAATACTCGGAGGATTCCCACGTGCTAACTGCAAAGGGGATGTTTCGTGATATGCAGTTGGTCGTAGTTGGATCAGGTTGGCAGCATGCAGAACTGCATGACCCCAACATGACGTAGGCAATTTGTAATTCATCAACAAAGGTCTTGCAATGAGCTTGACTATTTTAATCAATGATTCAGCCAAACCATTTTGAGTATGTACATATGGAACAGAATGCTGAACATGAATTCCCAATGCCATGCAATAATCATTAAAAGCACGGGACAAGAATTCAGCAGCATTGTCCATTCATATAGATTGAATCTGATGTTCAGGATAATGTGGCTTCAACTTAATAAGTTGGGCCATTATTTTGGCAAAAGCATTGTTGTGTGTCGAAAAAAGAGACACGTGAGACCATCTGGTAGATGCGTCTATCAATACCATGAAGTACTTGAATGGCCCCGACAATGGTTGGATCGGACCACAAATATCTCCTTGAATTCTTTCGAGGAATTTGAATGGTTCAGCTCGAATTTTAATATATGACGGTCTTAAAATTAATTTCTCAGATGCACAAGCAATGCAACAAAAATCTTTACTTTGAGGAAATTTTGCGTTTTCCATATCATGACTAATGGAATTACCGATAATTTTCTTCATCATCCCTATTCTAGGGTGCCCAAGTCGATCATGCCAATTTTGAAATGTATCGATATCTTGGAATATATCTTACAAGCAACAAATTCTATGGGCTTTATGTATGTAAAGTACAATCCAGTTTGGAGTGAAGAAATCTTTTCATAGATTTGGTTGCCATATCCAGTATGTTTGGGAAAGAGAAGAAATTCCTCTTTATTATCCATGTGTTTCCACATGGAAACCATTCTTACGGACATCTCTAAAACTTAGAAGGGTACGAGTCAAGTCTAGATACAACAAGGCATCCTCCATTGTAATTTGTGTACCCATAGGGAGAGTAATAGTGGCTCTTCCTGAACCAACTATTAATGCATCACGACCAGCGATGGTCATAATATTTCCTTCTGTTTTTTAAGAGTCTATAAATATTTCATCTCTCTAAGTATAGAGTTTGTAGTACATGAGTCCATAAGGCATAATTCTTCCTCCTTTGGATTGAGATCAACAGACATCTATATGTAAAACAAATATAATTAAAATACTCAAATGTAACATATAGAATTATACATACAACATATTGAATATCAAGTATAAGAGTATGATATTACAATATCATTGTGTTGGTACAACTTAACAACAATATAAAGAACTTTGTACAACTCTCAAGCACATTAAATAATACAACCCAAAACAACTATATGTTTGTATGACTTAAACTATTACAACATTTATCAAGTGAGATATCAAATGTTGGACTGAGATTACTCCAAATCTCCAAACATGTCTCCAGAACCAAAGTCTAGGAGCATGTCGTCTGTAGATGGAAGGTTCTCTTCAATGTTAAGAAAATTGTTGTTGACTTGTTCTTTTATGGCCTGATTGGAATAACCCTCTTTCGGGATAGCCTCGGATATAAGATTAAAGTGTGCCTCATATCTTGTGTCTCCTACTGGCTTGACCTCTTTTAAGGACTTTTGGTACAAACCAACCAGATGCTTAGGTGCATAGCGATTCTTGGCAAAATGCGAAAAATCTCCACATCTATGACACTTATTGTCATTTTTGGATTACGCATTGTCCTTCTTCCTCTTGTTTGAATTAGGCCTTTATCTCTTGTTGTGTTTGCGTTTACCAGTTTTGTTGTTTGGAAAAGATCCATTGAACTTATTCCTAATATTTTTTTGTACGTTGTGAATCTCAGGCATAGGCGCCGAACCAACAAGGCACTTATGATGATTCTTCAGAAGAAGTTCATCATGTTTTTTTGCCTGAGTCAATGTATGAATAAGCTAGGAATAAAGCTAGTAATTATGAGCTCTGTATTGCTGTTGCAATACTCTATCAAACGGAAGCATAGTGGAGAGTGTTTTCTCTATCTTGTCTGCATTCATTGGCTCTTTTTCACAAAATTTCAACTTAGAACAAATCCTATGAAATTTTGAAATTTTGGAGACGTAAATGATTCCATTCATGATTGGCCTCAGGCCAAATAAGTTTCTTTTGCTGCTCATATCACTCTTTAAGAGCGACCCATAATCTACGAGGATTTTCAATCATAAGATATTCAGATTTAAGGTCCTTATGAATATAAAATCGTAGCAAAGCCAAAGCAGTATAGGTATGCTTATCTTGCAGGACACCCCTAGTTTGTAGTTCCTGAATTGTAGCCAAAAGACTACGAGATGCGAGCGCTATCTTGATATCAGAAGCCCATGTAGGGTAATTGTTGCCATTTAACGCGAGTTCCTCGAACTCCTTAGTGGCCATGATCCTACGTGGACAACCATGGATTAATTAATTTACCATATGGTAAATTAAAATCAACATGGTAATGTTGTAATACTAAGTGTAATATTTTAAAAGTTTATTTCTTATCATAGTTTTGGAGTGTTGTAGGTAATCACAAAATTGTGTAGACCATACAACAAATCATCATAATTTTTTTATATACACAAGACAGATAGTCTCTAAGTCAAAGACAAAGAGTAGATCTTTATGGTAGGCAAATATATTGCTGCCTAAGCATGGTCTCTAGGCAGAATAATTTACAAGTGAATTAAACGCAACCGTTGCTTAGGGCTCTACCATCTTGTGTAATAGCAAAATAATATGATGAAAAATGGTAATCATCGCTTGCATATAGACCATTATTTTGGGTAAGAATACAGTGTAGGTAATCATCAAGTCACAGAGGAACATGATGTAGACCTCTCAGTAACGGGTGATTTAATCACTCCTATGGCACGGTCTCTAGGCAGAATAATTCATAAGGAATTAAATGCAGCCAATGCCATAGACTCCATTACCTTGTATTAATTAACCAAAATAATCAAGATATTTATATTGCAATTTTAAACCAACAGTAATTAAAGTTTTCCAATTCTGTGGATAACTTTGTTAAATTGCATCTAAGTCACTAGCTAATTTAACATATATGTGGTGCAAAAGGGGTCTGTGGGCACCAACATACCCAATTCTATTATAAAATTACAAATGTAACATATATGTTGGTGCAAAACAGGGGTTTTGGGTGCACCAACATATTCCAATTTAATAATCAAAGTCACAAGTGTAATATGTATGTGGTGCAAAAAGGGGTTTGGGTGCACCAACATACGCCAAAATATAATAGAATCACATATTGCATTGTAATATAATAAAATCAAACCACATTTATATACATTGACAAGGTACAACAAGTATACAGCATCATTAAACAATACGGTGAAACTGATGTTCTTACATAACGAAAATAATAAAGAAATAAAATTTTCTAGGCCTCAAGCGGGTCAAAACGGCCCAACAGGGCGCGCGGCCTAGCCAGCTAGCCAGGCGCGCAGCCCAGCAAGCCAAGCAGCAAGGCGTAGGCGCGGGCGTCCAAGCCGCAACCTGGGCCCGGGCCGCCAATTCGGCCCATGCGGGTGCCAGACGCTGTGGGCCATAAGACGGGAGCGGTTAGGGTTTGGAAACCCTAACCATCTCCTCTAGCCAACTACCGCCGTCGCCTAGCCAACCGCCGCCACCACCTGCTTTGCCAACCACCGTCGCCTCTGCTACTTCGCCTTCAATGATGCTTGCTGTCGTCTTGTGCCTCATCTCCCTCCCTCCTCCTCTCATGGCGGGCTCAGGCCGAGGCCCTTACTTCAGCTATGGAGGCCTGCTAACAGGGTGGACCCTGCTCATCCTCGGTGAGCTCCGGCCACAAGGGTCGTCGCTGCGAGGTGGTGGTGAGCTACCCCCTCCTCATCCGAGGAGGAGACGGACCCAACTCCGAGGGCGTGTCCGAGCGGGAGGGCATTTTGGCATAGGCCTTGGTGGCGGTTGGCCGTCACGTCAGCGTAGGAGCGCGGCCAAGTTGGTGGAGGTGGTGGTGGAAGCGCGACATCGATGTCGTAGGCAAAGTCGGGAGGCCAAATCTCCAATCCGGCGCTGTTGTTGGAGAGCAGAGGGGCCCCACGGCACGTGGCCATGGTGCCACCACTGCCGTTCCAAGGCAGCACAAGCGTAGTCGATGGCAGTGGTGGTGGCGGCGGCGGCAGCATCACCAATGGCCTCGGCAGCATCGACGACATCATCGGTAGCGCCCCCATGTGCCTGACAAACATGGCTGGGCCATGCGTCGGGTAGACGCTGGGGGCGAACTGTAGTGGAGACTTTGAGTGCGGTGACGAACAGCGGCTACCACTGCCTCCAGTACGGATGTGGTGGAAGCGGCGAGGAGGAATCCAGTGGTCGAAGATGTCCTAGAGGGCATGACAGACGGTGCCTGTGGGGGACCAATACAAGGGTACCCGAAGAGGAGGAGCTAATGATCGACAACATTGACTCATCTGAGCAGTCAAGAGCGCGACTACAGCTCCAACCGACCCCTCGGCGTGTAAGCTCCGCTTCTTCCGACCTCTGGGGGAGGACACCACCTCGCCCGACCCTAAGGCCACGGGCTCCGCCTCACCCGACCCTTGGGTCTACGCTTTGCCTTCCCCGACCCCAAAGCCACGGGCTCCGCCTCGCCCGACCCTTGGGTCTATGCTCCTCCTCGCCCAACCCTTGGGTCCGTGTTGTAACTCGCTCGACCCTTGGGTCTACGCTTCACCTCGCCCGGCCTCTAGGGGAGGACTCCGCCTCGTCCGACCCCGAGGACGTGGGCTCTGCCTCGCCCGACCCTTGGGTCTGCGCTCTGCCTCGCTTGACCCTTGGGTCTGCGCTCTGCCTCGCCCGACCCTGAGGCCACGGGCTATGCCTCGCTCTGCCCCAAGGCCATGGGCTCTGCCTCGCTCGATGAAAACCCATACTACCACCAACCACTCTATGTCCAAGCATATGGGCCTGAGTCAAAGCTCTAACACTAGGGAAGCGACCAGCATGCCCCGATGTAACCCGTGGCCTTGATGGGACATACCGGAGGATTCACATCAAGAACAGCGTCGAGCGTACCGGTGTAGCTCTGCCTAACCCCCGTACGAACACTGATGGGTGCATCAGTTCACCACGACGTTCGCTAGGATGGAGTGGAGCACCATGACTGGCATATGACGCCTGCGTATGGCGCTAGTGACAGATAGGACCATGACACGAAGCTATCCCTGTTGATATCTACAAGGTTGGCGGGACCCGCATGAAGGAGAAGAAGGACCCAGAGATCCTGAAGGCCTTCGGCTCTATCTCTCTCGTTCTTCTTTTTCCTCCGCTGTAACCCATGCTTTCCCTTGGCCTATAAAAGGGAAAGCAGGGCATCCCATAAGGGGCATGGCAACACATCACATCGATTCAAGCTAGATCCGATCAAATCATCTCAAACCCATCGAACCCCGAACCGATCAGAACATAGAAGCACACAGCCGGAAACCGACCAAGCTCTCAGCATCCGTTCGCTCCTCTCACTAGAGACTTGGGACCTGTCCTTCTCTCGACCGTTTGTAACCCCTACTACGAACTTTTAGTGCTAGTAACACGAGCAGCAGCAATGAACTAGACATAGGGACATTCTGCCCGAACCAAGTATAAACCTCGTGTCCTCTTAGCACACCATCCGAGCCAAATGCGCAATATCAGAAATTTACTTGTCGGTGGCAACTCGAAACACCGACAGCACCCTAGAGCATGAAGCGACGAAGGCCACCGGCGTGGTGGCCACGGTGGATGGTGGACTCCACTGCATTGGTGATGGAGTTGACCATGGCATTCATGGAAGGTATGGGGTTTACCATCTTCTACCTCGAGTTGAGATGTAGTTACACCGGCGAAGTCCCGACGAACTCCCTCTCCTTCCTTCTCCTATTCGTGTTAGCGGTGTTCGAGCGTGCGTGCGGATAACATGTTAAGTGGAAACGGTGAAAGCGAGAGCAATCAATGAAATGAACGATGTATTATTGTGATGAACAGTACACATTTATATACAAGCCCAATGGGCAGTTGCCTAATGGCCAGAGGGAGTTGATTGGCCAAAAGGTGTCTCTCTAATGCCTACTATACAACTATCATTAGCAGTTGCTAAGTGACGTGATTAACAATAAATTGGTCACTAATAATAAATCTTAACAGAAAGATCAACAAATTCAATAATGCACTCCAGAATTTTCCATATAATACAACATGTGAACATTTCTTCTAAAATATTTAACAAATTGTCGACAAAAGATGCTCGGCAGTCCACCGAGGGGTATCCCACGATGGTAGATTTGTCATAGAGGTGAGCGAGATCAGGAGGGAGATGGTAATACAAGCACCAAGACACAATATTTAGACAGGTTCGGCCGTTAGTATGATGTAATACCTACATCCTGTGTTCTGATGTATTGCATTGAGATGTATGGATCGTTGTGTAGATGTATGTATCTTGTCCGCTAGGGGACCCCTGCCTCTCCTTATATACTATGGAGGAGCATGGTTATAAGTAAAGTAGCCTATTTGGTACTATACAATATCTTACGGTGCACGCCGAGCAGCGCCGTGCATGCCTTGATCTTGTGGGTTGGGCCACCTCTGATGGTGCGGCCCATGTCTTGTCTTGTGGATACCAGGGGCCATACCCCCACAGCTAGTCCCTGAGCCTGACAGTAGGTGACGTAATCATATGGTGCCAGGGTCAGAAAGTAGAAGACGAGCCGAGCAGGCAGCCAGTCCCCGAGCGTAGCCACGAGATGAGAAAAAAGCACATTCACCACAAGGTGAAGTGTGCCCACTTAGTCCCCCAAGCCTGCTGGAAGATGAAGAATGAATCTTGTAGCAGGGTCAAAGGAAAAGAAGTCTGAAAGCTTGCCGACGTCATCTGACATGCGCGTATCAAGACCCCAGACGTGCTGCCCAAGATCAGCACCCTGATCCGAATAGCATGGAGCAGCTTGATAGCACACCGATGAGACATATCAAGATCCGACCAGCAAGGGAGTCCCTGGTGTCGCTAGCGCTGTCCGAGGACCGATGAGCGAGGAGTCCCCAGCGTCGTTGGCGATGACCGAGCACCGAAGAGCGAGGAGTCCCTGGCGTCGCTGGCGATGTTCGAGCACCGAGGAGCGAGGAGTCCCCGGCGTCGCTGGCGATGACCGAGCACCGAGGAGTCCCAGACGTAGCTGGTGAAGTTCGAGCACCGAGGAGTTCCCCGGCGAAGCTGGTGAGGTCCGAGCATCGAAAAGCGAGGAGTCCTGGGCGTTGCTGGCGATGACCGAGCACCGAGGAGCGAGGAGTCCTGACGTCGCTGGCGATGACCGAGCACCAAGGAGCGAGGAGTCCCTGGCGTCGCTGGCGATGACCGAGCACCGAGGAGCAAGGAGTTCCCGACATCGCTGGCGATGTCCGAGCACCGAGGAGCAAGGAGTCCCGACGTTGATGGCGATGACCGAGCACCGAGGAGCGAGGTGTCCCCGGCATCGCTGGCGATGACCGAGCACCGAGGAGCGAGGAGTCCCCGGCATCGCTGGCGATGTTCGAGCACCGAGGAGCGAGGAGTCCCCGGCGTCGCTGGCGATGACCGAGCACCGAGGAGTCCCCGCCGTAGGTGGTGATGTCTGAGCACCGAGGAGTCCCCGGCGACGTTGCCAATGTCCGAGCACCAACGAGGGAGGAGTCCCTGGCGTCGCTGGCGACGACCGAGCACCGAGGAGCAAGGAGTTCCCGATGTCGCTGGCGATGTCCGAGCATCGAGGAGCGAGGAGTCCCGACGTCGCTGGCGATGACCGAGCACCGAGGAGCGAGGAGTCCCCGGCGTTGCTAGCGATGACCGAGCACCGAGGAGAGAGGAGTCCTTGGCATCGTTGGCGATGTCCGAGCACTGAGGAGGCCCCGGCGAAGCTGGCGAGGTCCGAGCACCGAGGAGTCCCCGGCATAGCTGGCGACGTCCATATGGTGAAGTGTGCCCACTTACTCCTCGAGCACGAAGAAACCGAGCGCCGAGGAGTCCCCGGCGTAGCTGGCGATGAAGCATGAGCGATGAACAGTCTGGTCAACTGATCGGTGGCGAAGTGAGCATTGAATAGAAACAACCGGCGAACAGTCCGACCAACTGGTCGGTGACGGAGTCTATGAACCGAGCGGTCTGACCAGTTGATCGATGGAGAAGCTCGAGCACCAGGTGATCCGATCACCTAGACGATGATCCTACAATACAAACATGTAGAACGGGTAGTACATGATGTAAAGATATATGAACTCCGGAGAAAAAATAACGTATGTAGCTTGGCGATCAGTTGGAGCGAAGATGTATTTAATATAAATCGCCCGAACAGTTAGTGTGTAGCTGAGTCTCCAGCCCTAGCTAGCCTGTTAACCATAACACGGACGCGGAGCCCGTGCATGTGTAGGAGGAACAAGCGTCGCTAAGGAGTTGCTGCCGACCACCCATAACGCAGAGGGCAGATGCTCGTGCACGTGTAGGGAGGAGCTGGAGACAGGGCTGTCTCTGTAGGCGTCTGAGCATCAACAGGACTGTTCGGGGGTTCAGAAAATCGTTTGGAGAGCAAACATAGAGAAAACAGTTCGGAGAAACATCATGGCGATATACGGAGATTGGAGAATATTTAGAAAAATATTAAAGCGTGACTTAGCTTTAGACAGAACGTCTCGTCGGCGGCATATGACGTTATCTGGTTGGCGACGTGGGCAGCTCGCTTGATGGCTGGAACGAAGTTGATCTTGTGTTGAAGTCAGATAGGTACGGGGAGTCGTAGTTGAACGGGCGTAGTCGCTTGATGCAATCGGACAGCTTTTTTGATGCCTCGGAAGATCATCTCGGCGGTCATGTCGGCGTTGGAGAGCTTGTCACGGGATGGGATGAATAGACAGTGCTCGGCTTGGTTGCGGCTGCATGATGCACACGTACTTATACACGTGCACATGCATATGCCCTTATAGATCCGTGCTTGCATATTTGCATGCATGAAGATCCGTATAGCGCAAGCAAGCTGTATATCTTGGTTACTTCAATTTGCTTCCCATGACATCCGCAGATCGTAGATCAACTTTCCTGGTTTGCTTCTTGTTGATTGGGTCTTGATATTGCACGGCCCTCGTTGATTAGCCTGGTGCTGCATGGTGGTGTTGCCGATGGCATCTGTGCCTCTCGGGATTGCCAAATCGGAACCGCCTGAGGACACCCTGATGCATCGAGTCTTGGCTCTTCAGCGTGATGAGGGCAGTCCCAATGAAAGAAACTAGTAGTTTCTATAACATAGGATACCGCACCAAAAAAGTACTGCTTTCCAACCCATGGTTTCTATGAGTAATAATTATTTTCTCTTTCTCTCTCCCAACTCTATCTTTTCCTCCAATGGGAGTGCGACACGAGCTCCCTAGAAACTGGTGGTTTCTCCCCAATGGCGATTTTATGGTTTCTTGGTGCATTGGGTCAAGAGTAGACCTGGTTTCCTCATGAAGAAACCATTTCTATGATTTTTGCTCTCTTTCTTCATTAATTACGTTGCCATGTCAGCATTTTGCCTACGTGGCAAGTCATTTAATGAGGATTGAAACCATCATCAATGCACCATTGGGACTGCCCTGAGTGGTGTATGTAGTTTGCATCGCCTGGCTCGTCAGCTTGAATACGCGCGTCGTCAGCCTTCACGCGCGTGGTGTTGGGCGAGCTCGGAGAGTTGTACGTCGCTTCCTCGGCCGACGCTTGCCAATTCGGATTTGGCATCTGCTGGGACACCGCAAGCTATCGCCGTGGAATCACGTCACGCGGCGCGGCGAGAAAAGCCGATGCTCTGGTTGTCGAAGCTTGTCGCTGCGATCCGCCGAGTTCCCACGAACGACGTAGATCTTGAGGTATGTCATCTGGCTTGCCATGGGATCAAGTGCGCACCCCTACCTAGCGCGCCAATTGTCGACAAAAGATGCTCGGCAGTCCACCGAGGGTTATCCCACGATGATAGATTTGTCGTAGAGGTGAGCGAGATCAGGAGCGAGAGGGTAATACAAGCACTAAGACACAAGATTTAGACAGGTTCGACCGTCAGTATGACGTAATACCTACATCTTGTGTTCTGATGTATTGCATTGAGATGTATGGATCATTGTATAGATGTATGTATCTTGTCCGCTACGGGACCCCTGTCTCTCCTTATATACTATGGAGGGGCAGGGTTA
Source organism: Miscanthus floridulus (assembly GCF_019320115.1). NCBI lineage: Eukaryota > Viridiplantae > Streptophyta > Magnoliopsida > Poales > Poaceae > Miscanthus > Miscanthus floridulus. The sequence goes on from NC_089588.1 coordinate 91,262,553, forward strand.
CAAGAAAAGTCGCCTATTTGGTACTATACAATATCTTGCGGTTCACGCCGAGCAACGCCGTGCACACCTTAATCTTGTGGGATGGGCCACCTCTGATGGTGCGGCCCATGTCTTGTCTTGTGGATACCGGGGGCCATACCCCCACACAAACCAAGTATAGAATTTTGTTTTTTTTTCCAAATTGTTTAGTTAATTAGGATTCATATGTTGTCAAAAGCCTCGAGTATGTATGATATATACACGGTTCTAACCATTTCTTGCAAGAAGCATTGAACGTGTCGTATGGAATTGTTCAACAAATTTTTTAAATAATTGCATCTAAAAATACATAAAGTTTAAAATAAAGGAAAAGAAAAGTATTAAACCTGCTCTAAAATGACAAGTATATAGATTAGAGTCTAAAATGACAGTTAAAAATGTATGAGAAATTTCAAATGAATTCTATAGGAAATTTTCATAGGAAAAATGTAGGATTTGGAAAAATATCCCGTGTTGCGAAGGAGCGTGGAAGTTGAAACTTCCTCGAGAAGATTTTCTTGCTTCGACGTGGACATGCTTTGTGTGTGTGTTGACAAATACTCGTATTGTTTGTACATGAGTGGTGAGCTCTCGCAGTCACACTGTGTCACACGCATTGTACCAGCACCATTGAGTGTGCTAACGAGAAAAAGTGGAAGAAGAAAGAAAAAAAGAGGGAAGGGACAAGTGTAGTAGTCATGACTCATCAGACACGACTCGTTGTTCACGTTATGCGTCACTCGGTATTTCGTCCAAAAGTTTGTATGCAGAGCATATATGAACTGAACATATTTGTTTCAAAAAGTTCAATAAACAATCAAATGCTGCACCAAGCGACTCGAACCCCCTGCAAGTGCAAGCAAACAAATCTAATCTAATGTATGAAATTCATTTTTTTCTATCTTCAAAAGGCAGATTTAAAGATGGAGGCAAATGTCTTTGGTCGCTTATGCTAAAATTTATTTACCATGATGCTTATGCTGAAATATTGTAAAAGAAAAACTATATTTTATAGCTGAAAAGTAGCTCAAGCAACGGTGAGGCACACTGTTCTGCCCATCTGTCCATGATCAGACAGACAAAGACATCAGCAAATTAATTGCACCGAGATCCAATAAACCAAAGAACTCAAGGTCAAATTCTCAAATCCATCTGCCTTGCCCTCGCGCTCCAGATCCATCGTCCAAACTGGCCTCAGATTTCCCTCCCCAGTCCCCACCGCGCCGAGCTTCAAAGCCACTAAGAAGCCGCCCATGTCATCGGCCTCCGGCTCCGGCGCCGGCGGCCGGCGCATCACCATCAAGTCCATCTCCTGCCGCGGCGTGAGGGCGTTCATCCGGTTCCAGAAGCCGCCGCTCTACGCCGCGGTGTCCCTCGGCGGCCGCAGGGAGAAGACTCAGCCGGACGCCGACGGCGGCGAGAGCCCGGACTGGGACGACGCGGTGTTCGCGTTCGACCTCGACAGGGATGGCGCGCAGGCGCAGCAGCAGCTGGTGGTGGTGGAGTTCGAGGTCAAGGCGCAGGTGCCGATCCTCGGCAACAAGCTCGTCGGCACGGCTAGCGTGCCCGTGGCCAACCTGGCGGCAGCGGCCGGAGACGACGCGGGGCTGCGCCACGTCAGCTACCAGGTGAGCGCCCCCGACGGCAAGCCGAACGGCACGCTCAGCTTCGCATACGCCATCAGCGGCGGCCCTGGCGCCGGCGTGCGCCCGCAGCCGCAGCTCTACCCGGCGCCGGGCGGTGCGCGGCCGGATCAAAACCCGAGCTTTTGCTGCGCGCCTCCGCCAAGCGAAGCGTATCCACCACCCGTGGCGGCTGCAAACTTCCCGCCACAGAGCGCCGGGTACCCGCCGCCGGCTTCCGCTTCTCTCTATCCGTCACTGCAAGGATTGTTGTCCCCACGCAGCTACACGCCTCCGCCGCCGCCTTATCCACAGTTTCCAGCGCCAAGCAACAGCAGCTACCCGCCGCCGGCTGCTGCTACTACAGCATACCCACCGCCACCCGCGTCATGTGCAGCCTGTCCGGCGCCTCCGGCAGAGTTCACCAGGTACCCGCCGCCGCTGACGGCGGCTGCTACGGCATACCCACCACCACCGCCTGCGTCGTCGTGTGCCGCCTGCCCGGCGCCTCCGGCGGCACAATACAGCAGCTACCCGCCCCCACCGTCGACCAACTACCCACCGGCGCCGCCGAGCGGGTACCCGCCACCACCGGCGTCCAATTTGACCCCTCCGACCAGCACGTACCCGCCGCTGCCGGAGTCAGGCTCGGCCTACCCAGTTTATCCAAGATCGGCGCCTTCGCCGCCGCCAGGCACAGTTGACCGTGCACTACCGTACTACCCGGCGCCTCCCGGCGGCTCGTACTACCCTCCGCCGGGGACACGGCACCCTGAGATCGACGGAGCGGCCAGGACGCCGTCTTACTACCCACCACCGTGGACTCGATACCCGTAGGAGCAGCTCGGAGGAATAATCTGCAGCGTTGTGGAACTGTGACAACTGGCAAGTGACGACGATGTTTCCAAGATAGCTCAGCCGCTTCGCGCCATTGAAGCCAAGTCAGATTGCAGCGGTGGGTGCAAGCCTGCAAGCTGCCACCAACACTTGCTTGTTCGGGTCAATTAACCTCACAGTGTTTTTCAGTATTTCCAAGATGATTTGTTTTTTTAACAAAGCGAATACAGATAGTATTTTTTTTTTTTTTTGCATTTGAGTCCTTTTGTTTGGTGCGTAATTTGTTAATAGAATGGTTTTAGCGTCAATTATCACTTACAAAAAAGAGGAGAGCTTTTTTAGAAAATGAAAAAAATCCTGGCCTCTGAGACCGTTCATAGCCAAGTCTTACGTTGTTGTCAGCTTATTTGCTGACAAAGATAAAGGAAAAGAGTATACTTGAATAGGAGAAAATTATAAGCAAATTCTATTATTACTTTGCCGTCCATTCTTGGCAAACACATCTAGAGCAATAACCTCTAACGCTTTGCTTGCACATCCAAGCGTCTCCTTTTTATCTTCATGCTGCAGCAGCACCTAGCACCTAGAACTGCAACCAATATGCTCCACTAAAAATAACCTGCATAAAAGAATATTTTGTTTTTTTTCTCAAAAACAATGTCATAGGGAGTACACCAAATTCTCCAAATAATGATATTATTCGGCTGGTCTATAAACTACTTGTACTGATTTGTATGATTGATTTGTTGGGAGAGAAATACTATATCATGATTGATAAATCGGCTTATATGAGCAGCCGAACATGGCGAATAGCAGCAGAGCCATCCAACCTTCTTTCTGTCATGTTCGTTGTCTATTAGGTATGGTCACGCAGACATGAACGCCATGTTTGGTTGCTTTTAATAGCGTATATAGCATATTCTAGATTAAGCCTGGGCGTTCGGGTTACCCGATTTTTTCGGGTCGAGTAATTCAGGTAATTCAAAATTCGGGTAATGAAAATTGCTACCCGATATTACCCCCGAAAAAACACTACCCGCAAATTCGGGTACCCGATAATTCGGGTTCGGGTTCGGGTATTACCCGATATACCCAAATTTACAGAAAACAACAAACTACACTAAATTTCAGTAGCGATCTATACATAATTTCAGCAGCAATTTGTATAGAATTTCAATAGCAATTTGTAGAGAATAATATATTACAGTCACTCATTCAAATAGAGAGAATTATATTCTAATAAAGTGATAAGTTAAATGGTTCAGCTAACAACACATGATAAATACAAAGACAAAAACAAATCTTTGGGTAGTTCGGGTAGTTTGGGTACCGGGGGATATTACCCGAATTACCCAAACTAATTTCGGGTAATCAAAATCGCTATCCGAATTTGGGATCGGGTACCTCGGGTTCGGGTAATTCGGGTCCGGGTTCGGATAATTCGGGTACGGGTAATGGGTATCGGGTATTTTGCCCAGGCTTATTCTAGATGAGTGGAAGCAGGCTATGTGTTAGTTATAAAAGAATAATGCATTACTGGATTCAGGTTCTTTGCCGAGTGTCTGAGGCACTCGGCCAAGCCCAAATTGTATTCGACAAAGCCTTTGCCGAGTGCAGCACTCGGCAAAGAACACACGGCAAAAAATTGATCGGCAAAGCCCTCTTTGCCGACTGTCTTTTATCGGACACTCGGCAAAGGTTTTGCCAAGAGCCCCGGGGGCACTCGGCAAAGAAAAGCGACCGTCACGGCATCGACCCCGTTGACGGTGGCTTTGCCGAGTGCCAACTCTGCAGGCACTCAGTAAAGATTTTTTTATTTTTTAAAAAAAAAAATCTTTACCGAGCGCCCTCTGTCCGGCCCTCGGCAAAGTTGTTTTATTTTTTTTCTAAAAATTCTTTGCCGAGTGTCCCCTGGCCGGCGCTCGGCAAAGTTTGAATTTTTTTTAAAAAAAAATTCTTTGCCGAGTGCCCTCTGGCTGGCACTCGGCAAAGTTTGAATTTTTTTTTAAAAAAAATCTTTGCCGAGTGTCATGGTCATGGCACTCGGCAAAGCTGGAAAAATGGTTTTCCGAGCGCCCATTTTTCTAGCTTTGCCGAGTGTTGTGACCATGGCACTCGGCAAAGGACCTTGTCGAGTGCAACACTCGGCAAAGTGACCTAAAACGGTAATTTTTAATTTTTTTTATATTCCATCATGACAAATAAATTCATACAAATATATATCACATATATATATATATCTCATCCATCACATATATATCTCATCCATCACATATATATCTCATCCATCCGCACATATCACATCCATCACAATATATATCACATATATAATAATAAGTGCTCAAGTCCATCCAAATAAATCCACAAGTCCATCAAAGTCCACAAGTGCATCACAAGTATATCACAAGTCTATCACCAAGTGAACAACAAATAAAAAAAGTACAACGTGCACTCATCTTGGCCACTGCGACTGTGGTGAAGGCCCAGCTCCATCATTCGGAGGTGCATGAGGTGGATTATTCGAATCACCGTCAGATGAAGACTGCACAAAGGAGAATAGATTGCATTTGAGACAAGATTATTTGGATAGCTAATCTAGGAAGGTAGAGGCCATACAAGCAAAGCACAAGCGAAAGTAAAAAAACTTTCATACTCACAGGAGTAGCTGCAGCTGCAGGACGCGGAGGTGGAGGTGGAACCAACAGCCCAGCTGGTGGAGAGAAGCCCACAAGTTGCCCAAGCCCTTGTAGGAACTCCGTAATGTCCGTCAGCCTCTGCGCCTGGGTCTACCGCTCGGCCTCCAGCTAGGTCGTCATCCTCTGCTGCCCGACCTCCAGCTCCTGACGTTGCCTCATTTCTTGTTTCAGCCGGGCCTGCAATATTTCACTCCAATGTTTCAGTAATGCAAAGCTAATTAAGGTGTGTAAAGATCAATGTATGACGAGTAAAACAGGAATAACCTCGAGTGCGTCGACCCGGTGCTGTGCAGCGGTTGGCCGTTTGCGAATGGCTAGGCTCTGGCTCGTGCTCCGTGCTCGGATCTGGGAGAGAGGGAGCAGAGGTCGTGTCGATGACATCGTCGTCAAGCCAGAACCGCCCATGCTTCTTGCCTTGCCCTGCCCTCATGACGGCCTCTCCATCGAAGTCCTGGGTGCTCGGATCATGGTCTGACCCATGGAGCGACCTCGTCACCTCAGTGTACTCACTAATGCCAGAGTGGACGCTCGGGTTCGTGTATGCCTCGGGCGGGTCCTCCAGGTTGAAGGAGACGTCGGACGTCGCCTTGCCTTGTGGGCCATACACCATGCCTAGAAGTCCGAGCAAGCCTAGCCACTATGTGACGCCGACTGCGAGAAAGACAACATGATGATTAGAAATCAGGCAGAACTGAGCGTCACAATAGATAAATGAATTCACGTACCCATGCTTGTTTGTATCCGGTGAGGCTGCGACTGCCTTGATGGTGTGCTGGACCTTGCATCTGCAAACGATGGTCCTGGGCATCCCTGTGCATCTTGAGGTACTCCTCCGTGAACCACCTCTCCACCATCATCGCCCAGCACTCGGGATACGCTTGGCACCACCAGGGAATCATCTACACGTCATCAAGTATTGGACATATAAGAAGATCAAATTAAACCAACTTAATCTCAAAACGAATCAATATTGATGTTCTTCATTTATCTCAAGGTATTGCTCCCGGGTCAGCTGCATCTCTCTTGCGTCTTTCTTGGTTTTCCTCTCTCCAAGCTTCGACTCGTAGTAGGTTACGATGGCCTAGATGCGCACCTCATGATGCATGTCGGTGACAAGTTTTTTACAGGCTTTGGTAGTCACCTGCTCCACCCTGGCCTCAAATCCCTCCTCGCATCTGTAATAAGTCTGTATACAAAAGCGATGTATCCATTCATTATTTCAAGAAAAGTCCAATGAATGCCACGTATTGAGCAATGTTGTGCGAGGGAGACGTACCCAAAACTCTGCCTTCACCTGCGCCGCCTTGTTGGGGTACTCCGCATCGAGGGTGACGGCGTAGTGGTCAAACGAGTAGGCCGGCTACGTCTTCGATGCATACGTGACAATGACGGGGAATTGTTGCCTGCACAAAAGACCCAGGATGACGTTGACTAGCCGTGCGCTACCACCCGACACAACCACCTAGTTCCTGCACAAGTGATTAAGAAAAATTATTAGTTTTTTCATCATATCATATGAAGTAGTGGTGATAACATATAAAGTTACTTACTTTTGCCCTTCGGGGCGAATCACTGGGCGTTGGTAAGGAAGCGGAACCTGTGGGAGGCTCGCGGGACCTCGCAAGTAGACACTTGAAGAGGAGTCGGAGGAAGTGGAACCCGTGCCTGTCGCCTCCAACTCGTCGTCCTCATGCGGACCCTCCTCCTCGTTTGTCTACCGAACCAGCTCCTCGTTCGACTCATCCACAGGCGCCACCTCCTCCTCCAGCTCCTCCTCACGCGGCGTGGGAGGAGACAGCCCCCTCCTGCGGCTGGCGGTCCTCCTTCTCCTCCTCCTGTCTGATCCCTCCACCGCCCCCTCTGCCTCCTCCTGCAGCCGGCGTGGTCTTTGGTAAATCGAGTTCACAGACCTATGATGGTCGCCCGCCATCTTTGTTCAATCACCTGCAATAAAAAGGAAAAACAAGACGTAATTAGAAATAGGTGCAAAAATGAACAAAATATAATTACAAAAAACATAGTAATACATGTATTAGAAATATATACAAAAATGAACAAAACATAATTACAAAAAACATAGTATTACATGTATTAGAAATAATCTTCATGATTGAGATTAGCTGGATCATAGGTCTCATCATCACTATCAACATTGTCCAACTCATCAACACTATCCGAAGGAGGAATGTTGTCTTCATTGTCATTGCCTAAACGTAATCGCTCAAGCATTTGTATGTCCTTCAGATTTCGCACCTCGTCTCCAGCGTCCTTGTCATCATCCCTTTCATTGTCTACTTCCATTCCTATCTCTTCGGTTAAGTCTATGTCAAACCTCCCTTGTAGCCTCTCTTCTTGATAGAACTCTCCATCATATGTGTTTGGGTTAAAGTTGTAATCTTCATCGTTTGGGACAGGTAGTTTACCGTGTGGCGATACGTTGTGCACAATAGACCAACCCTTAAGATGCCCAGCATCTTTGCACGCGTATGATGTATAATAAACCTGGACGGCCTGTTGAGCCACAATGTAGACATCTTTTCCTGGATAGACGAAATCCTATCGAATCTTGACTAGCCCAAGCTTAGGGGTCCGTCTCGTTAATCCAGGATGAAACCAGTGGCATTTGAATATGATAGGAGTAAGAGGTTTGGAACCATAGAATGATAGTTCGTAGATTTCTTCAATTCTTCCGTAATAGTCGAGTCCATCAGTGTCGAGCGTAACAACTCCGTTGTTTGTGGTTTTTCAATTGGGCCGACTCTGCTCGTAGCTTGCTGTGTGAAAACGATATCCATTCATGTCATAACTGGTAAATGACTTGACCCTAACGGCACAGCCGTTTACAACCTGTCTTAGCTCATCACTTATAGGCGCATCAGTTTGGGCTTTATGTTTGAACCAACAAATGAAATCGAGGCTCTCTGGTCCTGTACCCTATGAAAGAAGGGTATCATTTTCTTACGGGGTAGGTTGCCTTGATCCATGCCAGGATTGACGAAGAAATTCCCTGTACCAACGTGAAACAAGGGGGTTGGACAAAGAAACAAGGAGATACAGCAAAATGAAACAAGTTCGTTTAGAACTTACCCAATGAACGGCTGCACCTCGACAAGGTTGGTCAACACATATAGCATGATACTGCGCCACTCTTCATTTTTCAATGCTTAGTGGTCGATGCACTTGCGCTTCCGAGTTGCCCTTGGAAAAGGCTGAGGTTCGATTCATTTTCGCCAGCATTGTAACGAGAGGGTGGATTATAAATGCTATGAAGGTTCGCAGTGTAGTATTTCTCTGTGAAGTTCAACACCTCCTCTAGAATGTATGCCTCTGCAATGGAAGCCTCAATTTTGGCTTTATTTCTACATTTTTTGTGAAGAGTCTTCAGACATCTCTCAATTGGATAGCACCAATGGTCCTGCACGGGCCCTCCCATCCGTGCCTCATACGGGAGGTGCACAATCAAATGCTGCATCGGCAAGAAGCAGCCGGGTGGAAAGATCTTCTCCAACTTACAGAGCAACACGGGTGCCTCTTTTTCCAAGTCATCAATGATGGTCCGAGAGAGCTCCTTGGCACAAAGCTAGCGGAATAAGTAGCTCAACTCTGCCAGCACTTGCTAGACATGCTCCGGGACATAGCCTCGAACCATCGTCGGAAGAAGCCGCTCAATCCATATGTGGTAGTCATGACTCTTCATCCTGTTGACTCATAGAGTGCCTAAGTTCACTCCCCTCTTTAGATTCGCTGCATACCCATCAGGGAACATTAGCGTCTAGATCCATTCAAGTACTTCCCTCCCATCAATGACGGTCTGAGAGAGCTCCTTGGCACAAAGCTAGCGAAATAAGTAGCTCAACTCTGCCAGCACTTGCCAGACATGCTCCAGGACATAGCCTCGAACCATCGCCAGAAGAAGCCACTCAATCCATATGTGGTAGTCATGACTCTTCATCCCATTGACTCATAGAGTGCCTAAGTTCACTCCCCTCTTTAGATTCGCTGCATACCCATCAGGGGACATTAGCGTATGGATCCATTCAAGTACTTCCCTCCTTTGGTCCTTTTTCAAGACAAAATCGGCCTTAGGCCTTCTTCAGGTCTTGCCACGACTAGGAGGTTGCATCTCTTGATTTGGTCTATCGCACAACGTTGCCAGGCCCACTCTAGCCTTAGGGTTGTCCTTAGACTTTTCAGTGTCCATGAGTGTTGCCCAAAGTGCCTCGGCGACATTCTTTTCAGTGTGCATTACATCAATGTTATGTGGCAGAAGAAGGTCATCGAAATAGGGGAGCCTCGTCATGCCCGATATATGAGTCCACATGTTGCTCACCATATCCCATAAAACCACCTTCCTCATTGGGCATGAGAGCATCTATCTGAGTATGAACCATGGCACCAGTCATCATCCGTGGTGCAGGGTTTGTCACTTTGACACCTTTCGTAAAGTTCTTGATGTCTTGTCTGAATGGATGGTCAAGAGGTAGGAATTGACAATGTCTGTCGAATGACGAATACTTGCCACTCTTCTGCAACCAAATGAACCTCACACCTTCCTTGCATATTGGGCATGGGAACTTCCCGTGAACACACCAGACGCAGAACATCCCATACGCCAGGAAGTCATGCAGGGAGTAGTGGTACCAAACGTGCATTTTGAAGGTTGTCTTTGTAGCTCGATCGTATGTCCATACCCCTTCGTCCCAAGCATGGACCAATTCATCAAACATGGGCTCCATGAACACACCCATATTACTCCCTGGGTGTCCAGGAATTATCAACGACAAGAATACATTATGTCATTGAAAGGAGACACCGGAGGGGAGATTAAGGGGGATAACGAAGATAGGCCAACATGTGTATGGGGCAGCCATCATTCCATAAGGATTGAACCCATATGTTGCCAACGCGACACGTACATTACGAGCCTCATCTGCTTTGTCACGATGTTTATCATTAAAGCGGATCCAAGCTTCACCATCGGATGGATGTACCATCTTGTCAAGATTGTACCATTTGCCATTTTTGTGCCATGTCATCTGTTTCGTGGATTCCTTGGTCATGTATAGCCATTGGATCCTTGGTAGGAATAGAAGGTACCGTAGGATTTTCACGGGGATCGTAAGTTGCCTCTTCTGGCCATCATCAGAGTCTACCTCTAGGTACCTGGAGGATTTACACTTTGGATAGAACTTTGCATGCCCGTGTTCTTTCCTAAATAGGACGCACCCCTTCGGACAAGCATGTATCTGCTCATACGGCATCTTAAGTGCACGGAGGAGTTTCTGTGACTCGTACATGCTCTTTGGCAGAATGTGGCCCTTCGAAGCAAGGTGCCAATCACGGCCAACATCTTATCGAAGCCTTCTCGACTCAAGTTTAACTCAGACTTCAACCCCATTAAGCGTCCAATGGCATCCAGTTGAGACACCGTTGACCGATCGTGAAGGGGTTTCTATGTCGAGTCCATCATGTCGTAGAACGCCTGTGCGGCTGCCTCCATCTCCTCCTTCTCACGTCCCTCATCGAACTGTCCTTGGTGAAAGTCATCTAACATGTCTGCTACCCCTGGCATCAGCATCAAAAGCCTCCACCCGTGGTCTCACCACCTCCTCTCTCATACAATGGGCTTCACCATGGTGAAACCACCAGGTGTAGTATGGCGTAAATCCATTCTTCACAAGATGTTTACCCATTTCCACCTTGTTTACCCTTCTCCTATTTCCACATTGTTGCAAGGGACACAAAACTAGGCAATGTCCTTTAGCAGCCTTGCTAAATGCACTATTCAAGAAAGCATCGGTCTTGTTCATCCATTCCGTGGTGTAATCACTCTGACTTCTCCAGCCCGTGTACATCCACTGACGGTCATCCATCCTCTAACATATGTAACAGCGAGTATTTGTAACCATCAATTGCATCTACATGGTGTTCCTACTATCTAATAGGTGAGGATAGGTCCTAATCCCACTGTGGATGCGTAGATGAGGTTAGTTTCCATGCTCTACTCCTATCCAAGACAGAATTTCGGCAGCACCTCCCCACTGTTCTCCAGATACACCGTCCTGTCAAAGAAGAGTGCGTATCCCGAGAACAACAGGGAGGTGATGCCAAAACTCTGTCTCGGACCGGAGCAGACCATGGAAACTAACCCATCTACGCAATCCACGGGCTGTCCAAAAAACGTGGACAATCCGAAACAGATACGGTCATAGATATGCAAGATCTACATACCTCTAACTGTATCTCTTTCGAACGGGAGATGCCTAACTGGGTTATGCGATCTACGACCATGATACAGAAAGAGGGGTTATACCTAGGGTGGCGGCAGAGTCAGGCTAGCGGGGCCATGGCGGGTCGTGCAGTGGCGAGGCGAGGTGGTGCAGGCAGACCGGCACGGCGACGGGAACTCCAACTCGGCTCCGACGGGCTCTTCTCTACAAAAATGGAACAAAATACTGTCATCTAAAAAAAATCGGTAGAACCTCCCCTGCACGGTGAGGTTTCCAAAACCTACAAAAAACAACGGCATGATGGCCGACAAGCACATATGTCTCAAGAGAAGCCATGTAGTTTGGATATCAATCCATGCAGAAGAATATATCCAAGTAGTACCACTACTTCTACTACTACTTCCACTATTGCTACTACTACTACCACTAGTTCTACTACTACTACCACTACTTCTAATACTACTACTACCACTAGCACTACTACTACAACTAATATTACTACAACTATCACTACCACGACAACAACAAGAGAGAGGGCATACCTGACGGGCGTCGGGGTCGGGGTCGGGGTCGCCGGAGTCGGGAACGGGGTCGGGCACGGACGGCGTCGGGGCGGGCGGTCCACGAGGCACGGCCGGGGGCAGGGCCGGCTCCTACTCTTCCTCCTCCCCCTCCGCCTCCTCCTCCCCTCCTCCACCCACCGGCGTTGGCGGGCCGGCGTGGGCGAGCTGGCCATGCTCGGCCACACGCGGGCGCGGGGGCGGGGGCTGGCGGGGGCGGGGGCAGGCGCCGACGCACGGCGCAGGGAGGGGCTGCGGCGGCCGGCGCGCGGCGCGGGGAAGGGCGGCGGCGCGCGGCGGCGGCGGCGGCCGGGCGGCGCGGGCAGCGCGGGCGCGGGGGCGGCCTAGCGTCGCGGGAATGTGGGCACGCGGGCGGCGCGGGCGCTTGGGCGGCCTGGCGTCGCGGTGGCGTGGGCAAAGAGGGTTTTTGAATTTTTTTTAGAAATTTCCTCTTTGCCGAGTGTCTTCACAGGGCACTCGGCAAAGGTATTTCAAAAAAAAGTAATTTTTTTAATTCCTCCCTTTGCCGAGTGCCGAAGCTGTTAGGCACTCGGCAAAGACATTTAAAAAAATAAAATATTGAATCTTTGCCGAGCGCCGTGTCAGGGGCACTCGGCAAAGTATTTTTCAAAAAAAACTTTGCTGATTGTCTAACAGCAGGCACTCGGCAAAGAAGGACGTGGCCGAACACCGTTACGCGGGGCAGCCTATGCCGAGTGCCGCGTTTTTGCCGAGAGCCTGGCACTCGGCAAAGAAGTCCTTTGCCGAGTGCCCTTTTTTGCCGAGTGCAATTCTTTTGCCGAGTGCCCGATTTTTAACACTCGGCAAACCAGTTTGCACTCGGCAAAGGACCCGTTTCTGTAGTGATGTTTGGTTGACTGCATGCGTAGATACAGTAATCTCATGTGAAGATGTTTGGTTGTCTTTTTTGCTGGGCATAATGACTCTTTATGAGAGGATGATATGTGGGCCAGCATGAGATGCATCGTGTCCATCCAGCCAGCATGGCCAATGGAGCTCATTTTGAGTACATCCACCAGGTCAAGATAAGGTCATGCTTTTGCACCCGCTTGTATGCAGGTTGTATCCACTCGGTAGGGCAACCAAACATGCTTATTTCTCAGATTATATGGATCCACCTAGCCAAGACAAAGAGGATGCAGGCAACCAAACACTCCCGTAGGCATTCAAGTTGCTTCGTGGGAGGAGAAACTGTTTCCACTTCACCTTTGTTACTACCAGAAGAGGTAGTTTGAGAGTTGTTTATTTTTTATTTACAAAGACAGATAGATAGTCGATTGTTTTTTCAAATGGTCTCTATAAAGGGGTCATTTGCTGAGACAGTCGATCATCTCGTCTCAATTGAGAAAGAACAGGCCTTAAGAAACACGTCTTTGTATATAGAATTTATAGTCTATAAACATATATATTTTTTTTAAAAGAGTAAAAATAGCAATATATTTTTTAAAATCCTGAGAAAAGCCTCCTAACTAGTCAACACAGTTGTGTGTCACAAGCTAGTCACATGATATTTTTTTCACCAAAGGAAACACATGTGCGCGTTTCCAAGCTAGGATTCGATGACCTCTTACTAGAGACATGCTCGTGGTACTTATTAGTGGATAGGGCTTAGACAATCGGCCTGTTCGCTTGTTGGTTTCAGCCAGCCTAAATCAGCCAGCCAACAGTGTTTTCCTCTCACAATAAACCAGCACCAGCCAGCCCAAATCAGCCCAGAAACTAACCAGCGAACAGGCCGAATAAAACACAAACCCGAAAAAATTCTAGCCCAGTCTAGCTTGAGAAATGCTAAGGTTTGCCTCTGACTAGGTATAGGATGCTATCCTTTGGTATTAAGGCCACGTTTAGATTGCAAATATTTTCAACCCGATGAATAGTAGCACTTTCGTCTTATTTGGCAAATATTATCCAAGCGTGGACCAACTAGGCTCAAAAGATTCATCTCGTGATTTTCAACTAAACTGTGCAATTAGTTATTTTTTTACCTACATTTAATACTCCATGCAAACGGCTAAAAATTAATATGATGGAGAGAGAGTGAAAAAACTTGGAATTTGGAGGTGATCTAAACAGGCCTAACTTTATGACCTATTTGGTAGAGCTTCACTTCCTTATTCTCTTTTTTTTTCTTTTTTGCGATAAACTTGCCTCTATTCATATATCATTCCGGAGCTTAAGATACAACTAAGTCACAAACACAGGCCGGAGTTACATGCCACAATTCCGACCGGTGTGTTTCTGTGACTTGTTTGGCTAACAGATGTGCGACCCTATTACGAGATCTACTAGTAAAGGTAAAAACAAGCTGAATGAGCTCCGGGTGCCCACACGTACACTTCACAGAATGCAACTGGATCAACATGCCGTCTGTGCAAGAATTCATTCAGCACCCTCCACCAGAAGACCCTCACCTTTGGAGTTGGAGGAACCGGTAATCTCTAGACTGCCTTCCAGCGCCAGTCTGCTGATGAACTTGCTATGTAACTGGGCTGTCATCCCTTCGATCTTAACACTGTGGAGAAGTTTGTATGCAGATTTCACCGTGTAAACCCCAAACCTCTCCTTCTCCCATGCCCAAAAATCACTACTAAAGAAAGTGACAGTATGAGATTCCTTGGACTATGACATGTTTGCTTGTTTTATTATATATGGATTTTCATTCGAGAAAATGGCGGTTCGTTTTGGATATGGAGCTGGTGTGCCTCTGTGGCGCGGGACACTGGTCGGCCCATGCGGGGGTAGGCTGTTGGGCCAGCAAGGGAGGGAAAGAGAGAGGAGAAAAGAGGTGCGGGCCAGGCTCGATATGGACGTTCGTGGCAGATTCTCGTCCCTAACCTTTTCTGATTTTCCTCTACTTTCGTATACATACAATTCTTGAACTAGTATTATTTAACTGACTAAACACTTAACGTCACAGCAGGACGGGTTTGTTGTAGTACTAGCAAGTGGTTGTTTCAGTCCATAAAGTTCTTCTTCTTTTTTTTTTTTGCTCTATTTCGCCTTGCGTTATTATCAATATGGTAATTTTAGATTTAGTCTTATCTAAAACTATCAGAGTGGTCGTTTCAGTCCTAAATCTTTTCTTTTGAGTTCATCATCGCTCCTCACCCTACGTGGCAGGCCACAGATGTCCTCCAACTTGTAACAAACCCACATCCTTAAAAGGATGCATTTCAGGGGCGTGTTCGGCTGGCTGGTTCTGACACTCACGAAATCACTGTTCACGTCCTGCTAGAACAGTATTTTTCTCTCACAACAATCAGCCGGAACAGTATTTTTCAGTCCTGCCGAACAGGCCCCTGGTTATCTGATTCTTCTTGGTCAAACTATCTACGGTTTGTTCAGATTTATTCAAAAGTTTCCAAATATTTATGATACCATACAAAATAGGAATACTATTAAAATATATTCAATACAAAGATTACGGTGATACTTATTTGGTATCATAAATGCTGATACTTTTTATATATAAATAAAAATAGCTAAATTTTGAAATGGTTTGACTCAATACTATACTAAAATTGCCTCCTTTTCTAGATGGGGTAATTAATATATTCAATACAACTTATAGAGTATCATAAATGCTGATAGTTTTCTGGATGGAGTAATTACTTGTTACTTCCACTACTAGAAACTCGAATACTCCTGTGGGTGATGAATTTTTCTGTGCGTTTTTCTTAATATACACAGAAAAATTGGTAATTAAGGTGTGCGTTTCAAAAATCCCAACAGAAATATTCGAAAACCCACAGAAAAATTGTGTGATTTTTCTGTGCGTGTCAATACACACTGAAAATTTTGCCATTATTCCGTCGGACCTTTCAAAACTCACAGAAAAACTATATACACGCACAGAAAAATTATAATTATTCTGTCGATTTTTATATTATATGTAGATTAAAATTATGTACGCACAGAAAAAATAAGTCCCGCGTGTGGATTTCGCTTTGGCGCCCTATTTTCGACATTAGCGCAGGACTTTTGGTATTGGCGCGGTGTGGTATAGAAAAGACTGTGAAAACAAAAAACACAAAACCCCCTAAACCTATCTCCAGACGCGGCCGCCCATCCCTATCCCAAACGCGCCGCCCGCACCCGCCCGAGACCACGCCCGTGAAAGGATCAAGATGCCCAAGAGGGGGGTGAATTGGGCTAATTCTAAATTTTCTTGCAATAATCAAATCCTACGGATAGCCCAATTAACCCCTTGTGCCTAGAAAAGTGTTTCTATCAAACTAACGCACAACGGACTTGCAACCTATGTTTCAAACTTACTCTAGCATGGCAATTCTATGAATGTAAAGACAGGTATTGAATTGCTCAAAGTAAATGCTCAAAGTAAATAGAGAGAGAGGAACGCGGCGATGTTTTGCCGAGGTATCGGAGAGTCACCACTCCCCACTAGTCCTCGTTGGAGCACCCGCGCAAGGGTGTAGCTCCCCCTTGATCCGCGCAAGGATCAAGAGCTCTCTACGGGTTGATTCTTTGATACTCCGTCGCGGCGAATCACCCAAACCCGCTCACAACTTGAGTTGGGTCAGCCACAAGCTCCGCCGGGTGATCACCAAGCTCCCAATCACCACCAAGCCGTCTAGGTGATGGTGATCACCAAGAGTAACAAGCACGAACTCTCACTTGACCACGCGAAGCCTAATGAGAAGATAGATGCACACTTTGCTACTCTTGATTCACTAATGAGGCTACTCTCTTGGATTCTCAAATCTCAATCACCTCACTAGGACCTTGCTCTTCTTGGCACTCACAAACGTGTTTCTCAGCTGTTAGAATGAGCAAAAGTGACTCCACACATGAGTGGAGCTTCTATTTATAAGGCAGCCTAAAAAACGAACCGTTATGAGCTTCTGCGGGGTGACCGGACGCTCTGGTCATGTTGACCGGACGCTCCGGTCAGTTCAACCCACGAACCAGTGAAAATGTGTTGACCGGACGCTGGCAGGGTCCAGTCACCACTGACCGGACGCATCCAGTCGCATTAAACCCTTACTGGAACCTTACTGTACTCGACCGGACGCTGAACCTCCAGGGTCCGGTCAGTACTGACCGGACGCGTCCGGTCACAGATTCCCTTCTCTGAATCCTTACTCGAGTCGACCGGACGCTGGACTTCAGCATCCGGTCAGTTGACCTCTCCAGCGTCCGGTCGCACCGAACACAGTCTGTTGATCAAATGAACTGACCGGACCCTACGGCCAGCGTCCGGTCGCACCGGAGCCAGCGTCCGGTCAGCATTTGATCCTCCATTCACTTCCAACTCTCGAACTTATGTGAATGAAGTTTGCTCCAAAGGATCTTAGGCATTCATAGGAGCTACCTAGAGCTAGTTTTAACAAGTGTGCACCACACCTAACTCACTAGACTCAACTAGGTCAAGCTACCCATTCATACCCCCCTTAATAGTATGGCCAAAGGAAAAACAAAGTCCTAACCTACTCTAAGTGTCACTCCAACTCCAATCGACACTTAGAACTAGTCATCCTTAACCTTGTCCTCCATCCTTTGAAAACCGAAATGATTTCCATCGTAGGGGCATGACCACCTCGATTGCCCAATCGATCTCCATTACCATGACCTAACTTTATTGCCTCGGCAAAACACACGTTAGTCATAGTAATATTGTATTGACATTAATCACCGAAATCCAACTAGGGGCCTAGATGCTTTCAATCTCCCCCTTTTTGGTGATTGATGACAATAGCACCTCGAGTATGTTAAAGAGTGATGTTTTTGACGGGCTTGGTTCATATAAGCTTTTGTCAATAAGAACAAAGGAGTTAGGCAAGCTTATATGACCCAAGCCAACACAATGTACTCAAAGAATATGAATTAAGCAAGAGTACAAGTAATAAAGCTCATTTGCATCGAAGTATAAACATGGAAGCAAAGGCAAATGAGCATAACACAAGTGATATGACATATAAATAATGTAAAGTAGAGAGCACACATGTCATATATCACAATCACGTAGATATCACTATCACATAGATATAATAATATGCATGAAAGTAACACACGAATGCATAATAGTAATAGTGTATCACACAAATAGAACTCCAAATGTATATACTAAGCTACTACTAGAAAACTAGCTCCCCCTAAGTCTACATACTCGAACCCTCTCCCCCTTTGGCGTCAAACACCAAAACCTAAGGGTCGGTCGGCGGGGCTGCAGCAGATGAGCCGGGCGCTGAAGTACGTAGAGCAAGATGAAATTGAGTGCCATCATCATCTGACCCTGAGCTCTGTACTGACTGACCCTCTGTGGCAGGAAGTGTCACTGAAGCGGTCTGGGTCTGAGCTAGGGTAGGTGCTGCCTATGATGCTGCTAGGATGTCTGTCGTAGGATCTGACGAGGCGATAGACGAAGGGAGCCTCTGAGTAGTCATGATAACTGGAGCTGCTGTAGAAGGACCGGTGGTATGCATATGAGGCGGTGTAGGCATGCCGGTCAACTCGCTGAAGGATGCTCCAAGACTCCTGGAGACTGACGTGTCAGGCACAAAAAGCGAGGGTGCCTGCTCCGGTGAGAAGCCCGTGTGATATGGAGTGAACTGCGGGGCTACCACTGGCGAAGATAACCACTGGGACACCTGTACTGTGGGAGAAGAAAATGGAGCTGGAGGTGGTCCCTGACTCTGAAGCCCACTGGGCTGTACTACTGGAGTCGTTGAAGTGGTGGCAGGCTAAGCAAGCTAGGGCGAAAGCTGTGGCTATGGGGCCCCAAGTGTTGTAACTACATGCTGCATAAATCCCATGAGCTGCTGCTGCATAAGCATCTGCTGCTGATGAAGGAGCTACTGCTGCCTCTGGAACTCATCCTGATGAGCCTGAAACTGTGCAAAGTTGGCAGCTGTCTCCTAAGCCTGTCGTGCCTGATCCTGCTGCATCCGCTCAAGAATGGCAATCAATGCGGGGTCCGTCTGCGGTGTAGGTGGAGCTGAGCTGGAACTGACGGCCTCTGCATCATGTCTGCGTGGAGGCATCTGAGGAATCGGCTAATAGTCATCATCTGAACTATCACTGGACTCGGTCATCCCCTGTTGTGCCTCAAGCTGCTCCTCCTCTGTAGTGGCTATGCCTCTAATGATCTCGTCCTACTGAGCTGCTGACTCTGGAACATCTGGACGACGGCTGGGCTAAGCGGGTGCCTGTGGAGTGCTGTGCCTGATCCTCTGTGCCATGTTATATGCTAGAAACTCTGTGGTGGTGCCCTTGTACTCTACAACCATCTCAAGGGTCCGAACCTGCACAGACTGGAGCATCAGGAATGTAATCCAATGTGCATATGGAAGCTGTCTACGACCCTTGAAGCCCTCAGCTATAGTATCCTCCATCTCTGATAGAAGGAGGTCCCAAGTGTCGAACACAGTCTGCTGCATCAGGGCATTAAGGAGCCAGAGCTATAAGCGAGTCAGACCCTCTCTGTATCCCAACCTGGGAAGTAGTGTCCTCCTGATAATGGCCTCTAGTACTCGAGCTGTAGGAGTCAGGTCACTGGGGTTCCTCCTTGACCCCTCACCAAAGGGCTCCTTGAAGCAATGGCGCACAAGATCAGTAGGGGGCACTAACCCTCCATGAGGACGCCTGGGAGGCTCCTACTGTCCATAACATATCTCATGCAATCTGATAGGCTGATCCTGTAGCCTCAGTATCTCCCGGGCCCTGAAACTCATCACCCTATAATCTCTGCCATTGAATGCAAAGTGAATGAAGTTATGATGGGGGTCAACGTAGAGTGATGCGTAGAACTGCTGAACCCAAGATGGTACATATACTCCTGTCCGGCCAATTAGATCTATCAGCCCCGACAAATATGACAAGTAGGGGCGGATATGCTCTCTGGCTGCTGCCACAATAGACTCTATACTGCAGACTCTCTGAGATCTAAACACTGCCCCACTGTTGAGATAAGCATTGTAGAAATCCTCCTACAGTGGCGTGTAGAACCCCTCTGCTGCTCTCTCATCCCTCCTCGGAGGGAACCACACATCGAACTCAACAAACCTCAGCTGGCGAACCTGTCTGGCTATGGTGGCCCTCAAGTCAAGATGTACTACTGGAGGCAGACCCTGTGGTCTGGGCGGTGGGCGTGAACCCCTACGCTGTGTAGCTAGCCTCGCTGGAACTGTAGCACTGGTACGACCAGAGCGGCGTAGCTAGGGTGCCGGCTCGGTCTCCTCGGCCTGCTAGCCCTCCTGAGTCTCCTGAGCTGGCTAAGGCTCTGCTGGTGGGGGCTACTGCTGTGGCTCCTCAATAGCCAGATGACGTCCTGCCATCATGACAGTCCCAGGTGGACTACCATGAAGTCGCTCAATCTCCCTCAGTCTGCCCTGCGCGTCTGGTGCCAGATGATCTGCTATGACAACTCCACTACGGGCACTGCCTCTCTTGGCACGCTCTGCGGCCTCGAAGACTACTGCTGCTCTTGCTGTCTCTGTGTCGGGGTACTTGCGCTTCTTGGAAGTCACCTGCTTCATTGCCTTGCCTTTCGGTCCTACAGGCTGGCGAGGCGGGGGCCTCCGATCATCATCTCCTAGACCACCACCAACATTCTTTGTGCGAGCCATCTGATCTGACAAGAAGATGAACTACCGCTGACGAAGATCAACTGTCAAACTGACACTCCCGAGGCTTGGCCTCGATCCGTACTCGTGAGCTTGGCTCCAAGTTGTCTGACAACTCCCACAAGAACCTCAACGGCACCGACTCGCTGCATGATGGAATAGATGGATATACAAATAAATACAATGTATCTAATAGATGCGAAAGACCTAGGAAGCAAGCCATGTAGGTACGAAATTGAGACGACGGGCATGCTACCTGACGATCAGTGATCCGAGAAAAGAAAAGACGTCACGCGGGGAACCTCGGAACCGACTAGGGTTAGGATTGCGAACCACTTCGATGAATTCGGCGGCCCTGGATGATTTGAAATTAGTGCATTGCAATTTGATCTGGGTCACAAGCAAATCAAATTGGGAGGAGAGGTCTGGCCTTACCAATGAGGAGGTAGGGCTAGGGCACTGGAAATAGCGGCCTTGAGTGGCGCTTAGTGCCTGGGAGCCAATGGTGGCACACGTGGGCAACGACGGCGTGGTGAAGTGCCCGGCTGTGGGCTCGGCTGCGGCGACGCGGTTGCGGGAGGCGTGCGGATGCGGTGGCGCGAGGGGCTCAGCACGAGCAGTCGTGGACCAAAGGTGAGCGCGGGTAGTGCTCCGGCGACTAGGAAGCTCAGCGGCGTGGTGGAGCTATGGTGGCGTGGTGGCTAGGGCATGGCGAGATGCGGGGCAAGGGTACGGTAGATGCGATTAAATATGTCCCCCAACGCAACAGATAAGGAAACAGAAGAAGAGTCCTGATGCCGCGCGAGATCCACTGACCGGACGCTCTAGTGGTAGCGACCGGACGCTACCACCCAGCGTCTAGTCAATTCCAAAGATGTCCAATTCCTCTGGAATCACGACCGGGCGCATCCGGTGGTCCATGACCGGACGTAGGCAGGGTCCGGTCAGTACAGCCTGTTTCTTCTTCAAACGACCGGACGCTGGATCCCTTCCTGACCGGACGCACAAACGCAGTGTCCGGTCACTCCTTCAGCAGCAGTTCACCTCCTGTGAACTGACCGGACGCTGGACAGCAGCGTCCGGTGGTCCTTTTCCAGCAAATCTTCAAAGTTCCTTCACGCTGCCTGTTCCCAATCAACTCCCAACTTGAATAAGATCCAAATAAACATCAATTGGGACTGATGTGAGTGACCTCTCTCAAACCCTCATATTTTTCAAAATATTTTGCCTTAGGCTATAATTCTTTTTAAGAAAATAGGCAATAAGAGAGCAAATGGAACAAAACGACAAAAGAACATCCATGCATATGGAATACTTTGTAAGTAAATCTAGCTGCTTGTCAAGTTTGATCCAAGGTGAAGCTTCTTCACACGCTTTTCGGCGGTTATCTTAACCATGTTAGACAAGCCCTATATGCATTGCCAAAAATTAAATATGTTGTATATTACAATGAATGCAAGGGACAACACAAGCTCAATTTTTAGTGAAGTTGCTAAAGTCAAGTATATTGAGCTCATTTCGCAATCTACAAAATGTAGCCTCATCTAGCGGTTTAGTGAAGATATCCGCTAATTGATCTTCGGTTCTTACACCTTCTAGTGATATATCATTTTTAGCAACATGATCTCTTAGAAAGTGATGGCGGATATCTATGTGCTTGGTGTGATAGTATTGAACCGGATTATTTGCAAGTTTTACCACACTTTCATTGTCGCACAAAAGAGGTACCTTTTCTAGAACTACACCATAGTCTAGCAAAGTTTGTTTCATGTATAAAATTTGTGTACAACAAGCACCCGTGGCAATGTATTCCGCTTCGGCAGTGGACAAAGCCACACTATTTTGTTTCTTGGAGGACCAAGACACAAGTGATCTACCAAGCAAATGGCACCCTCCGGATGTGCTTTTTCTATCAACTTTGCATCCAGCGTAATCCGAATCGGAATAGCCAATTAATTCAAATAAAGCTCCTTTGGGATACCAAAGGCCAATGATTGGTGTGTGCTTAAGATACCTAAGGATTCTTTTTATGGCAATTAAATGTGTTTCCTTAGGACTAGCTTGAAATCTAGCACACATACACACACTAAACATGATGTCGGGCCTAGATGTGGTCAAATATAACAAGCTACCAATCATAGAACGGTAGAGAGTTTGATCAATCCGGTTACCTCCCTCATCTAGGTCGAGATGTCTATTTGTAGGCATTGGTGTCTTGATTGGCTTACATTCATCCATCTTGAATCTCTTGAGAAGATCTTTTATGTATTTCTCTTGAGAGATGAAGATGCCTTCTTTCATTTGCTTGACTTGAAAACCAAGAAAGAATGTAAGCTCACCAATCATTGACATCTCGAACTCCTTCGACGTCAATTCACCAAATTCTTTGCATGAGTCTTCATTTGATGATCCAAAGATGATATCATCAACATATACTTGACAAATGAAGATATGTCCATCAAGCTTCTTGGTGAATAGTGTGGTGTCGACCTTCCCAATAGTGAAGCCCTTCTCAATGAGGAAGTCCCGAAGGCGCTCATACCAAGCTCTTAGGGCTTGTTTAAGCCCATATAGTGCCTTGGACAACCTATAAACATGATTAGGATATCTAGGGTCTTCAAACCCAGGAGGTTGATCAATATAGACTAGTTCATTAATAAAGCCATTTAAAAATACACTTTTCACATCCATTTGATATAGTTTCATTTCATGATGTGATGCATATGCAAGTAGGATACGGATGGCTTCTAATCTTGCAACCGGTGCAAAGGTCTCTCCAAAATCCAAACCTTCAACTTGGGAGAACCCCTTTACAACAAGTCTTGCCTTGTTCCTCACAACAACACCTTAATCATCTTGCTTGTTGCGGAACACCCACTTTATTCCAATGACTCTTGCACCTTTTGGTCGCACTTCAAGAGTCCAAACTTCATTGCGAGTGAAGTTGTTCAACTCTTCATGCATGGCATTGATCCAATCTGGATCTTTAAGAGCTTCTTCTACCTTGGTAGGCTCATAGCAAGAGACAAAAGAGTGATGAGCAATAAATGAAGTAAGTTTTTTAGATCGAGTCATTACACCCTTTGATGGACTCCATATGATGAGATCTTGTGGATGATCTTGTAGGAGAGGTGTATTTCTTCTATTGACCACTTGAGGAGGAGGTTCTGGAGCATCAACATCTTGTGCTTGTACCACCATTTGCTCATGGGAGATATGAGTATCTTCATTTTCTACTCTCCCATCTTTTTCACCATCTTGTGACACACTTGATGAAGAAGGTTGGTTAATGACTTGTACATCATCTTCATCATCTTTTGGCTTGATGTCTCCCACCAGAATATTCTTCATAGCCTCCCTCAATGGTTCATCACCTACATCATCAAGATTCTCATGTGCTCCTTGGGAGCTGTTAGATTCATCAAATTCCACATCATATGTTTCTTCAACCAAGCCGGTGGCATAATTAAATACTCTATATGCTTTGGACTTCGATGAGTAACCAACAAGAAAACCAATATCACAACGTCTTTGGAACTTCCCTAGGTGTTGCCGCTTCTTGTAGATGTAGCATTTGCAACCAAACACCCTAAAGAAGGAGACGTCCGGCTTCTTCCCATTGAGCAACTCATAAGGTGTCTTGCCAAGGAACTTTTGAAGGAATAGGCGGTTTAATGCATAGCATGCGGTGTTGATTGCTTCCGCCCATAGAGCTTCAGGGGTGTTGTACTCATCTAGCATTGTCCTTGCAAGAGTGATCAAAGTCTGGTTCTTCCTCTCAACTACACCATTTTGTTGAGAAGTATAAGTTGCGGAGACTTCATGCTTGATCCCAACTTCATCACAATAGGCTTCAATGTTTGTGTTGTCAAATTCTTTCCCATTGTCACTTCTAATCTTTTTGAGCTTCACTTCAAATTTATTTTGAGCTCTCTTGGCAAACTTCTTGAAGCAAGATGCAACTTCGGATTTGTCATGAAGGAAGAATACCCATGTATACCTTGAATAGTCATCCACAATCACAAGACAATAGAGATTCCCTCCCAAACTATTGTATGTTGTTGGTCCAAATAAATCCATGTATAGGAGTTCTAGCACTCTTGTGGTTGACATGAAAGCTTTGGTTGGATGAGTGTTTGCAACTTGCTTGCCGGCTTGACATGCACTACAAAGCTTGTCCTTCTCAAACTTCACATCCTTCAACCCTCTCACCAAATCATTCTTCATAAGCTTCTTGAGTGAGCTCATCCCAATATGAGCAAGTCTTCTATGCCATAACCACCTAAGTGTTGTTTTGGTGAATAGACAAGTCTTCAAATTTGCATCTTCGGAGGTGAAGTCCACTAGATATAAGTTGTTGTATCTAAATCCATTGAATATCACTTGATTGTCATCTACCTTGGATACAACAACCTCCTTCTCGATGAACAAGCATTGAAAGCCAAGATCACACAATTGTCCAAAGGATAGCAAGTTGAAGCTCAATGAAGCAACATAGAGCACATTGGAGATGGAATGATCATTTGATATTGTCACTTTGCCCAATCCTTTAACCTTGCCCTTTGAATTATCTCCAAATGTTATTTTCTCTTGTCCATCTACCTCTTCATCTAGTGAGGTGAACATACGAGGATCACCGGTCATATGTTGAGTGCAACCACTATCAATCACCCAATGACTTCCACCGGTCTTGTAGTTCACCTACACACAAGAGATTCAAGCTTTAGGGATCCAAACTTGTTGAGGGCCCTTCACCTTCTCAACAAGTGACTTAGCCACCCAAATCTTCTTAGGCCTATTCTTGTTAGGGGGTCCTAAGAACATGACTTTCATCTTTCCACTAGAATCTTTTCTAAGCATGTAGTGAGCATTGAAAGCAAAGGGTCTAGCATGCTTGGGCAAGGGTTGTGGCGGTGGAGTTTGACACTCATGAGCAAAGTGGCCTTCTTGTCCACACTCAAAACATCTCTTTGGCTTTGGCTTTGGCTTTGATTATTGTTGTTGAGCTTGAGCCTTCTTCTTCTCTACACTTGCCACATATCCAATGCCACTTATATCCATCTTCATGACGGTGTTCATGAGTAGCTCACTTTGGAGATGCTTGCCTCTAGCAAACTTGCTCAATCCCACCTTGAGACGCTCTTTCTCCATCTTGAGCTTCTTATTCTCTTCCTTGAGAACATCATTATTCTTCTCTTCCTTGGGCTTCTTGTTTTCTTCTTTGAGCTTCTCATTCTCAAGGATCAACTCTTTGTCATGATCAAGAGTTTATAGCACAATGGTGTTGTGGCTTTTCATCTCTTCAAGATCTTTCATGAGCTTCTCATTATCACTCTTGAGCTTGACATACTCATCATAGTCATTGCACTCAACCACTTGCTTGCCTTTGCTACTAGATCCTTGCTCAATGCTCTCATCAATTAAATCATCACATGAAGTAGCTATATCAATCTTGACAACATGGTTAGTAGCATCATGTGGCTCATTTGGTAAAAATTCTTGAGCAATAACAAGAGTATCATGATTAATCTTAAGAGTAGTGTATTCATCTTTTGGCTTGTTGTGGCTAGTGATGAGCTCATTGTGCACCCACTCAAGTTTATCATGTTTATCTTTAAGCTCTTTCTTAGAAGATTTGAGCTCCTTGAGTTTGGATGATATAGCATCATTTGTTTCTCTAAGCTCATCATTAGTCTTTTCCAATGTATCACATTTTGCTAAAAGTGAATCATTTTTAGCATCAAGCTTCTCATTTTTAGCTCTACTCTTTCTAATGATCTTAGTGTATTTTCTTAGTATTTTGACAAGATCATCATATGAAGGTGAATCATCATCATCGCTATCGCTATCATCATCACTAGCATGTTCATCATCACTACTATCACCATCATTTGATACCTTGCGTTCACCCTTGGCCATAAGGCATAGGTGTGTAGAGGATGATAGCGGTGGTGGCGGTGAAGATGAGAGATCAATAGCAATGGCGGCCACCTTCTCATTGTCACTATCATCATCGGATGATCCACTTGATGAATCAATGTCCGTGAGCCAATCACCGACGATGTAGGCCTTTCCACTCTTCTTCTTCTTGTAGAAGTCCCTCTTTTTGCCATCTCTCTTCTTGTATGGCTTGTTCTTTTTTCTTCTCATCTTCATCTTCATTGCTTGAGTCATCTTTCTTGCCCTTGTTCTTGTTCTTGAACTTGTCTTTCTTGGGCTTTGTGCATTGATGAGCTAGATGGCCAAGTTCGCCACAATTGTAGCAATCCATCTCGGAGATTGGCTTTCTTCTTGAGCTAGTGAAGAACTTCTTCTTCTTGCCATCAAACTTGATGCCACTCTTATTTAGCTTCTTTAGCATCTTGGCGGTCTTCTTCATCATGAGAGCAAGACTTTCTTCATCATCTTCTTCATCACTTGAGCTCTCATACTCAAGTCTTGCTTTGCCCTTATCTTGGCTAGCTTTGAATGCTAAGTCCTTCTCTTTATTCTTTGTAGAGGATGAGCCATCTTGTGGCGTGATGTGCATGTACATCTCCTGAGCATTGATCTTTCCCAAGATTTGTGTCGGTGTAGCGGCGGAAAGATCACCTTGATGTAGCATGGTCACAATGTGCCCATATTTGTCAATGGGGAGGACACTCAAGATCTTTCTCACAACATCGGATGGTGACATTTGAGTAAGTCCAAGCCCATTGACTTCCTCTACAAGAACATTTAAACGAGAATACATCTCATTAGCACTTTCTTTGGGAAGCATCTCAAAAGAATTTAGCTTTTTAATCATAAGATGATAGCGTTCCTCACGCTCACTCTTGGTTCCCTCATGGAGCGCACAAATGTCCGACCATAGTGCATGGGCGTCTTTGTGGTTCCTTACACACTTGAACACATCTTTGCAAAGGCCTCTAAAGATGGTGTTTCGAGCCTTTGCATTCCATTTTTCATAGTTAACCTCATCGCCTTGTAGGTTAGTAGCATCCCGAGGTTTTGGGAAGCCTTGAGAGGCGGCTCTAAGAATACCAACGTCTAGAGCTTCTAAGTACGCCTCCATGTGGATTTTCCAATATGGAAAGTCATCTCCCTCAAAGATAGGAGGAGGTCCATCCCCGTGAGACATCTTGCTCAAAGCGATTAAGCTTAAAACGTGAGCACGAGGCTCCGATACCAATTGAAAGGATCAAGATGCCCAAGAGGGGGGGTGAATTGGGCTAATTCTAAATTTTCTTGCAATAATCAAATCCTACGGATAGCCCAATTAACCCCTTGTGCCTAAAAAAGTGTTTCTATCAAACTAACGCATAACGGACTTGCAACCTATGTTCCAAACTTACTCTAGCATGGCAATTCTATGAATGTAAAGACAAGTATTGAATTGCTCAAAGTAAATGCTCAAAGTAAATGCTCAAAGTAAATAGAGAGAGAGGAACGCGGTGATGTTTTGCCGAGGTATCGGAGAGTCGCCACTCCCCACTAGTCCTCGTTGGAGCACCCACGCAAGGGTGTAGCTCCCCCTTGATCCGCGCAAGGATCAAGTGCTCTCTACGGGTTGATTCGTCGACACTCCATCGCGGCGAATCACCCAAAGCCACTCACAACTTGAGTTGGGTCACCCACAAGCTCCGCCGGGTGATCACCAAGCTCCCAATCACCACCAAGCCGTCTAGGTGATGGCGATCACCAAGAGTAACAAGCACGAACTCTCACTTGACCATGCGAAGCCTAATGAGAAGATGGATGCACACTTTGCTATTCTTGATTCACTAATGAGGCTACTCTATTGGATTCTCAAATCTCAATCACCTCACTAGGACCTTGCTCTTCTTGGCACTCACAAACATGTTTTTCAGTTGTTGGAATGAGCAAAAGTGACTCCACACACGAGTGGAGCTTCTATTTATAAGGTAGACTGAAAAATGAACCGTTATGAGCTTCTACGGGGTGACCGGATGCTCCGGTCATGTTGACCGGACGCTCCGGTCAGTTCAACCCACGAACCAGTGAAAATGTGTTGACCGGACGCTGGCAGGGTCCGGTCACCACTGACCGGACGCGTCCGGTCGCATTAAACCCTTACTGGAACCTTACTGTACTCGACCGGACGCTGAACCTCTAGGGTCCGGTCAGTACTGATCGGATGCGTCCGGTCACAGATTCCCTTCTCTGGAACCTTACTGGAGTCGACCGGATGCTGGACTTCAGCGTCCGGTCAGTTGACCTCTCCAGCGTCCGGTCGCACCGAACACAGTATGTTGATCAAATGAACTGACTGGACCCTACGGCCAGCGTCCGGTCGCACCGGAGCCAGCGTCCGGTCAGCATTTGATCCTCCATTCACTTCCAACTCTCGAACTTATGTGAATGAAGTTTGCTCCAAAGGATCTTAGGCATTCATATGTGCTACCTAGAGCTAGTTTTAACAAGTGTGCACCACACCTAACTCACTAGACTCAACTAGGTCAAACTACCCGTTCATACCCCCCCTTAATAGTACGGCCAAAGGAAAAACAAAGTCCTAACCTACTCTAAGTGTCACTCCAACTCCAATCGACACTTAGAACTAGTCATCCTTAACCTTGTCGTCCATCCTTTGAAAACCAAAACGATTTCCATCGTAGGGGCATGACCACCTCGATTGCCCAATCGATCTCCATTACCATGACCTAACTTTATTGCCTCTGCAAAACACACGTTAGTCATAGTAATATTGTATTGACATTAATCACTGAAATCCAACTAGGGGCCTAGATGCTTTCAGCCCGCACTCCCGTCGCTCCTAGGTCTCGCAGCTCTAGGCCCGCCGCCCTATCTCCACATCCGACGCCCGCAAGCCGCCGCCAGCCACCCCAACTCCATGGTCGCCGCCCGCCGCCCTAGGTTCGTCGCCGCCCACCGCCCACAGATCTGCCTCCTGCCGCACCAAGGAGCTGCTCCTCCAGGGCGCAGCCCTTCCCGTGCGGTGCTCGGCCCGACGTGTCGTCCCTCCTCTCCCTGGCAATGCCCATCCCCGCCCTGCTTCCGGATCTACAGCTCCGAGCGCAACCTCCTTTCGGTGGACGAGGTAAGCCCCTCTTCCAGCCGTGCAAGTCTTCGTTGAGCCCTTTGCCGGTGAAGAGCACCCACGGCACCAGGTATACCTGTCCTTCTCTAATTCTCTTCCCTCCCTTTTGTGCAAAACTGAGCTTTGAAACCCTAATTTAATCTATTTGGCTATTTATATTCACAATCAGAACGGATCTGATCTGATCTAATCCCGAGATATTTTCTTATAGGATGAGAATATATACAGGTCAATCATTAGATATTAATTGAGAAATAGTATTGAAGATATAACATGTGTAATGGGAGTGAACCTTTGTGTTTTTTCTGGTGCTTATGCTGCTATCCTGTATCACCTAGCTAATTGTTGTTTCTAACTTCGATTCAGCAACTGCCGTCAGTTACAATATATACTTATTTGTTTTTTCTAGAGCAACTACATATGTGCCTTTTCCGGTTGTTATTATGCAGAATCTATGTTCTTCACAGTGCTTCACAGTGCTTCATGTACAGGTATGCATTTAACCACTTAGTTTTCTTCTTTAATTACGCACACTTGGTTTATATCTTTGTAATATTTTTTTTGATAAAGTAAGGATTTTATTAATTCACCATCATCACATCGAAAAGATACAATAAGAGTGTATTCTAAATTTTTGCACTTCAATTCCCTGAACCTTGACATCAATAGGTGCTTTTCCACGTGCTTATATAATTCCCTGATTGATCATGCATTGCATAGCAGCTTGTATGCTATACATGAATTTACTGCTTATCAACTCAAGCATGTCACTGCTGTTGTGTGTTCTGTGTGAAATAATTTCTTTAACCTAGGAAATGATGAACTCATTGGTCAGCTGATAATCCTTGCTATTTCACAGTAGATGGCCTTCAATTTAAATCAAACTGGCTTGTGACCTAAGAGTTAACCTCTGTTCTTTGATAGAATGAACAGAGTCTTATCATAAAGTTAGTTCTTTCCTGATTACAGTTCCCTCTAGTTCGTTTAACTTGATTATAGTGCAATATCTATCTAACTGAATTGATGATATTATTGATTTACATTTGTGGGTTCACAATCTTTTTGGCAGGTAGCATGAAGGTTAAAGCAGTCTGTGATGACTGATGTGTAATTCACATATGCAACCATGCTTGCAGCATAGGATATTGACAAGATGAAAGGTACTGAGCTGGCTAGAGTATGCAAGAATTGCTGATTTTTGGTTCTGTACTGCAGGAAAAAAACTTAGAAAAAGTGAGATATTAGAGGAACCACAAAGAAAACTAGCTACATAGATCGTGTGCCTAACTATGTGCCTTCCTATCATGTCATTTTTGCTCCATGTTTACTTACTCTTGTAGGCTTGTTGGCATAATCTTTTGTGTCGAATTTCTTCATGTCATCTAGAAACTACTATTAGTTAGTTTGAATTTGATGCGAGGTGTGATTGACTATCACCTTTGTTTCAAGTACATTTTAACCAAGAACACATTGTTCTGTTTACAAAGCAGCTTGCCTTTATGCTATAGACGAATTTACTGCCTATATAAACTAAAGAAAGTTCCTCCTTTTGTAATTGACACACTCATTTTTGTGTTTCATGTCAGGCCCTTGAGCAGGTTACTCTGGTGTTTAGCTACAAAACATGGATGTTGTAGTGTTGTGCTTTTGCACACTAACTAGTTAGGAGGCTCTAGCTTTGGTTTTAGCTATATGGCTCAATGATGCATACTAGTGGTCATCTTGGCTGAAACTTGAACTGTTGAGACAAGATGGTAATGCTTTTGAATGTATTGAGGCCAGAACATTTGGTCATCATCTATGTATCCAATGAATGTGCTAAACATTTGGACGCCATCTTTATATGTATGCTATTTATTATGTTGTCACGTGTCATGAAATTACTGCATGGCAATATATATTTTAATATGTTGTTGCTACTATTTCAAAATAATTTTTTTTTCATTTAACTCCTTTTTCTGTGAGGATGGTTACACAAAAATATTATTTTTAATCTGGGTGAAAGGAATTTTTCTGTGAGTTCACCTAAACTGAGAAAAATACATATTTTTTCTGTGTGTTTATTTCTTTTTTCTGTGTGGATATTCACACACAAATATTATTTTTAATCTGGATGAACGTATTTTTTTTGTGCGTGTAAGACCGACAGAAAAACTATTTCTGATGGTGAACCAACAGGAAAATTTTCTGTGTGTTATTTTCTGACGGTACACCGTCAGAAAAATATTTTTTTGTGGGTATTCGTATTTTTTTGTGGGTTTTTGTACACACAGGAGTATTCGAGTTTCTAGTAGTGTTCTTCCGTTTGAAGTCGTAAGGCGTACTGGACTTTTAATATGTATCTAGGCATAATATATATCTAGATATGTAATAAAGCCTATGTATCCAGAAAATTCTGAATAATTTAAATCTGGAACGGAGAGAGTAGCACTTTGCTAGTGCAGTGGTATTGGAAGATGGAAAAGAAACTAAGGCATATCTATCTACAGATCCGGTCTACGTCTATTTTACTTTCATCCGTACCGTTGACTGCTATTCTTTATGAAAAAGAAACCTCTACTACTGTTTGACTGACTGACTATTGATAATCTCACGCTGATCTATATATGTACTCCCACTATATATATGCCCACTATAGGCAGATAAAAGATAAGCTTTGGATCCCTGCCGGCCGCCGGTCGGGCGGGCGGGCCCATGCATCTTTTTGAGTGCATGGGCCGGCGTGTTCCACCGGGCCATAGAACAGCGAGTTGCATAGCATTACCGACGGGAGCCACATTGCCCACCCGTCTAATAAGGGAAAGAAGGAAAGAGGAGGGGCGCGCACGGCCCAGTAATCAGTGAGCAGGGAGAGTGGATACGTGATACGTAGAGCAATGAATCGTAGACCGCCGGTCAGCCATATGGGTCTGTTAGGGTTCACGTTTAAGTTCTAGCCTGGTCTGTTTGGTTCACGTTTAAGTTCTAGACTGGCTAGCTTTTAGAGCCCGTCCAACTTAGCCAGCTTTACACAAAATAATAGTCACTTGTTTGATTGGAGTGATTGTTCAAGCCTGGTTAAACTTTGGTGTGTTTGGTTTGCTGGTTTTGCTTAAATAGAGTCACCTCCTCTTCGAGGTACTAAGTTACCCCTTTGAAGCATTCCACCGAACACCTGCACCGCGTCACCTTCGTGCTCCTCTGGCGCCGCTGTTCTCCACGCCAGCCACGCCGTCCAGCCCACCGCGCCGCTGCTCTCCACGCGGAAGCCTGGGGCAGCCACAACAAATAGCACTGAGACTGTCTCCAACAAGGAACGCATATGGGAACCCAAACCCAAAATGGGTAGCGAGAGACTTAAAATCAGCCTTCAACATAGTACCTATACGGGAGATATATTTTGGGTTGCCTGATAGGCACAACTCAAATATGGACATCCTCTCTCCTGGAAACCCATTTGCAGAGAAGATTCTTTTTAGATCCTGTTGTTGGAGAAGATGCTGAATAGGTATCGAACCCTTTACCCAAAGTACGAATAATTCTTTTATTTTGAGTGTTGTCGCTGAAGATAGCATAACGAGCACAGCCTATAAAGCTAAAGCAGATAAGATGTAGTGGTTGAGTGGCTGTTATTCAAGCCTACTGTTAGCCTCTACTACTAATTGAGTGATTGATTGACTGGTAGTACTATAGTAGTATACGAATGCAGAGTAGCTTACGCAATTGGATTTGGATAATTGAGTGATTGATTGAC
This sequence comes from Miscanthus floridulus, assembly GCF_019320115.1. Lineage (NCBI taxonomy): Eukaryota > Viridiplantae > Streptophyta > Magnoliopsida > Poales > Poaceae > Miscanthus > Miscanthus floridulus. The sequence continues at coordinate 91,295,913 of NC_089588.1, forward strand.
TGGTAAACACAAAGTAGTAGGAGGAGGAGATGAGGAATAAACAATGATGATGCGGAGGACGGTGAGCAGATTGCGGATCCTGGAAGCCCGGATCCAGTGCGCTTGCTTGCGTCTTTGACCCACACGTCAAAGCTGTATCTACCCTTAAATCTAACTTCTACGTAAAGTTGTAAACATCCGAATCCTGCTAAATCAAACTCTAAAAGCAAAGCAAGCTAAGCATGCATACATTTTTTATTTGGTTGCTGCCAACACGAATTCCTTCCTCCTTTCATTTCATCTGCGAATGTATAGGACGCCGCCCTCAGCAGGTGGAGTATGCGCTTGCAAGGTTGGTTGGACTTGGACTTCTTTGACTATGCCAAAAAAAAAAAAGGAAGCTGTCACACCGACAGGTGGGCCCAGCCAGCAGCGGCCGTCGTTTGTTAGTATACGTAGGAGTACGGTGTTTTGATTGTTTATTTATATAGGCAGCTGGGATCTGACAGTGGACAATTTACAAAAGGCAGGGGGCAAGCGTGGTAGTAGTAGCACTAGCAGTCCGTTGGGTCCTAAAGTATAAAGGCACGACCGCACGATTTAGCTAGATGCGATCTTCAAAATCACATTTCGATCGCTTATTTCGTTTATATGGTAACAAAAGTTTAATCAATAGAGAGTGTATTTCCAATGCAATTACTTTTGTAGCACAAGCTTTATATGATTAGAGTAATTGTTGGTCAAAGATTACAGAGTTGTTAGAATTTATAGGGATAGTTCCCCTAAATTTGTACGAAGAAATTCTAATAAATCTTAAAGGTCCAATAGTTGTGTTTTCTAATGGGCTTTAATGTTTAAGCCAATGAGTAGAGGTGGAAAGTACAACATCAATTACTACCATATTGCTAGTTGATGTTGAGATAGGGGTTCTCATCCCTCTCTCTCCATAAATATATATATATATATATATATATATATATATATATATATATATATATATATATATATATATATATATATATATACACACACACACCAATCCTCCTAGAAAAAGACACACAAAAAACTACTATCGGGAGTTCTTGTTTGAAAAATCTAAAGGTAGTAAATTAGTATTTTTCTCTTCTCGCTGCTGCGCTGTCGTCGTAGTCTCTCCATCCCGGCGTCTACGTGCACCGACGTTCGGGAGAGCAGGTCTCTGGAACCCTCGTCCTTATGATCCTGCACCGGGAGAGGACGAATAAGGTTTTTTAGGAAGCGCTCGCCGCGCGACTGCTCAGGACTTTCACGACAGGTCGTCTTCTATCCAAGTCAGGCGGCGCTACGTCCCGGTGTATTCATCGTCAACTACTCCAAGCTCTTCCTTCACCACTCATCGACGACTAGTACCACCACCAGCAGCATCTCCCTCTTCATCATCTTCACCAACGACACCATTTTCTTCTGCAAACAAAAGGTACACACCACGTGACCAATCTATTATTGTCGTTCGTCTACTGTGTTGATCATAATGATCTTAGCTATGTTGCTACCTTGCCCAAATGACTCTAATTGAAATCTACAACAAAACTCATGAAGGGTTCATATTGAACAAAGGTCAAGAAAATGCCTCAATCGATCTAAAACTCGGATTTGAGCTTTACCGTGATGCTACTTTGACCTATGTTGACCAATCACTTACAGTGCTTGCATGGAGTTGCACCTTAAATCAAAGTTGAAGCTTGAGTGGAGTAGAACAAACTTTGTTTTTGGACCAAGAGCCAGATAAACTTGGAACGAAGTCAAACAGAGGCTCGAAGATTGAATCAGCGGCTGTTTTCGGACTTAGAAATATTCGAAGTCTGGAGTTTCACTAAGCAACAACATTGGCATTCCGCGTTCTCCAAATTTCGTTAAGTAACTTGACTTGACCCCAAAATAAGAGTTGGAGATAAGTTCATGGAGAAGAGCATGTAAAAAGATGGCACCAGTTTGACCTCGTTTTCACCATCAATTTGAATATTTGCTTGTCGCTGTCAATACGCTAACACTAGCAGTTTGTGGCTTAATTACCCGCTGATGAAGAGCTCTAATGACCATGCGGCCTTAATCAAAGTTGGAGAGTAATCAGAGTTGAGCAAACTTCATTTTTGGCCCACTGTCTGATTCGGCCTGGAAGCGGCCCAAATCGGATCCCCACCATATCCACTCCAGCGCTCGCCACGTGCTCGGCAGTTTGCCTGCGTGGCCGCCATGCACCAGAGCGCGCCCTGCCATGGCCGACGCGCGTCCTACCTTAGTGCCACGCTCCGCCTCGCGCCCTGCTCCTCCATAACCGAGCGCCAGAGCTGCCCATCCCTCACCCGCCCCTTCTCTCTGTCTCGCTCCGACCTCGCGCCTATGTGCGCGTGCCAGAGCACAGCCGCTATGGCCACCGCCGCCGAACTTCCTTGCCGCCGCTTCTCCCTTTCCTGCAGCCCCTCCAGTGCCACCACCGAGTATTCCTACGGCTCCGCGACCACCTCTCCAAGCCCTAGTCGGAGCCGAGACCCACCGTGCGCTTGCTGTCGTCGAGGCTGCCGCTGCCGGCAGTGCCGTCCTGGCACTGCTCAGCTGCTACGCTGCTTCTGCCTACAGCTTGGCCGGCCAAGGCCAGGCGTGGCCACGGCTGGCCGCGGCCAAACCCCAGCACGTCCCCTCCTTGCCTCCGCCGGCCGCTGCCCTGCTGGCCGAGCCCTCTGTCCTCCCTGCTGGCTGCTGCCCCGTCCCTGTCTGATGGAGGAAGAAGAAGGACCTCGCGTAGCAATAAGGGGAAAAGTGAGGGGACTAAGTGCGAAACCGTAGACTCATTTAAATAGTGCCTAAAGGACCTCTTCACTGACGTTTGATTTATATTTTCCACTGGGACCCCAATGCAAGCTTTACATTCCTTTCTTTGATCTTGACAGATTTGGATGATCATCTTTGAAAAATCGTAGTAAATCGTAGAAAAATCCAAAAATAGAAAATGAGGACTTTTTGGAATCCTTGTAAAATAATCTATGCACTAGATCTATAATATAGCATGATTTAGTTTAAAGTTTGGCTGTAAAAATCAATTTATGCAGTTAGGTTTGTAATACTAGTTGTGTCTTATCTTTTTTATAACTGTAGTTATTTTGCTCAAATAAATCTGAAATTTTTATGGAGTTCTCATCAGGTTATTTTTGTTGTCTGGTAAAAATTTCAGGAGTTTAGGATTTATATTTTAAGAGTTATAAAAATAACAAATTCCCTGTATTGCTTTGCTCCTATTCTGAATAGTTCTGCATGTTTGAATTAATTGGCTCAGTTAAGTTATTAATCATGACTTTATGATAATACATGAGTTGTAGTACTTTTCTTAATCTTTCCAAAAAGTTAAATATCATGATTTTTGGTTAAGTAGATCTTGAGTTATACTTGCTTAAATCTCTGTGGCTGTTTCTGCCCAAGTCCAGAGAGGGTTTCCTTGTTCTTACTGTGGGGCCTTCTTAATAGTAGAATTAGCTTTAGGTGTTTACAACAAAGTTGTTTAGAATTTGCTAAGATTTCTAAAAAGTCTAGAACCACATTTATTGGACATGTATAACTCCATTTGTAGCTGTTTGAAGTGACATGTCAGTTTCTGTCCATGTTTTAGACAGAGATGCAATTATTGGATGAATTGGCCTTGTTATCTATAGAATCATCTTATGATGATAATAAGAAAGTTGTAGATAACTCACTTAAACATCTTGTGTTAAATTTTCATGGCATTTCGCCAAATATTTTGTGAGTTATGACTGTTCTAAGTTGGTCTTCAGAAATTGTAGTTCTCTGGAATTTCTGGACCAGATTTGATAAATTTGACTATTTGACCCTTTTAACTTGGGAATCATGCTAGGATGATTAAAGATGAATTGTATAAAATTTCATAAGCTTTCCAGAATGTCTTGTTGCATGGATATTGGATTTGTATAACTCTAGTTATGATCCAAACATGAAGCTGTTGTTTCCAGTCCAGAAATAGACATATGCTAGTTGTGGTTGTTTACTCCATGTGTTGCTAAGTGTGGCTTATGCCCTTGTTGATGGTCAAGTTATGATACTTGTGACCTTGTTAAACTTGTGTCATGCTTGATGTGCTTGCTCTCTATAGTTAGTTGTGTGATGTTAGTTAAATAGCTATTGATGTCTATGTCTTGCATAATCTTGTGTTTGTCTTGAATGCTTATGTGGTGCGTCTTGTGTTACCATTCATGCACTTGCATCTTGCGTCTCATCTAGGTATGCTAGATGAACCACGTGAAGGACGTGAGGTTCGAACCGAACCCGAAGACGGTGTATGGTGGACTTTTCCCGAAGATGGAAGGATCCCTGGAGTACATGCCTAAACTTTGTAGATGACAATGAAATACATATGGTCGAAACATGATATTACTAGCTAAGATTTCCAATAGCTTAGAAATACAATTTGAAATAGAGTTCAACTCAGAACTTAGAAAATTTCTTGAACTTTGGAAAGGGTAGACATTGCTTTGTTCATCAATTTTTGTAGAAAAATTTAGTTAAGAAGCAGAGTAGTGTCATGGCCTATTTTAGTAGCCTAATGTACCCTCTAAAGTATGGTGAAGCTGGTTTGGGTGTTTGGCCAACCGATTAGTTGTTTTGGACGCTTTAAAAAGTGTGCATGGCACGTCCTTGGTCGGTTTCCTCGCGTAGGCACGCTCACCGCGCTCCTGAGCCACGACGTCGATGCGCTGGCCGCCCGTGCGCACGCCTGGCCGCGCTCAGCTGGCCGCTGTGGCCGACAGCCCTGGCGCGCGGCTGCCCCACCTCACTGTCACGCTACTACCCTACCACTAGCTCCCAGCCATGCACCGTCACGTCGTCACTGCCCTGCCACGTCCCGCGCTGCACTGTCGTCGCGTCCACCACAACTACCTCGTATCATGACACTGCCGCTGTCGTCGTGTCACTCCAGTACGCGTGTTGCATCGCGCTGCCCCTCCCTGTCCCGGTTGGGTGTCGTCCGCACATGGCCGTGTGCATCGCCGTCACTTTGCCATTTTATGGCACTGCAGGCCATGTGGGTGAAGGGTCGAGATGGCGGACTAGAGGGGGGTGAATAGTCTTTTCTAAAATTAATCGCATCGGCTAACCGAAACAAGTGCGGAATTAAGACGATCGGTCTAGCCAAGACTACATCCCTCTATCTATGTTCTCTAGCACCTTCCAAAGATACTAATCAAGTAACAAAGGTGCCGGGCTAGCTAGAGCTCACCTAACCAATTCTAGGAGCAAGGTCACACAAACCTATGCCACTAGTACTTTAAGCAACAAGGGAGCTCCTACACATGCTAGTAAGCAAAAGCACAAAGCCAACTAAGCTCACTAGCAATGCTCAATAACAAGGCAACCAATGCCAAATTAGAGAGCACAAATACTTAGCTACACAAACTAAGTAATGTGACTAACAAGGTTACACAAATTAAATTAGCCACACAATGGAGCTACTTCTATGCTACATAAGCAAGAAGGTAATTAGCAAGCTACACAAGCCATCTAATTACAAGAGCAACTACACAAGCTTAATATGTATAAAAGTAATTGCAAGCTTGTGTAATAGGGATGCAAACCAACGGGAAGAACAAGGTTGACACGATGATTTTTCTCCCGAGGTTCATGTGTTTGCCAACACGCTAGTCCCCGTTGTGTCGACCGCTCACTTGGTGGTTTGGCGGCTAATTAGCATCACCCACTAAGCCCGCATGTCGGGCGCCGCAAGAACCTACCCCTTGAGTGAGGGTAGCTCAATGACACGCTTTACTAAAGTTGCTCTTCGCGACTCCCACGGGGCGAGCACAAGTGCCCCTCACAAGCACTTCTCCGGAGCACCGCACAAGCTTCTTGCGGGCTTCCACGGAGACCACCACCAAGCCGTCTAGGAGGTGGCAACCTCCAAGAGTAACAAGCACCACCGGCTTGGAACTTGATCACCTAGTGCCACTTGATGCAACCTCACGATGCAATCGCACTAGAATCGTTCACTCACACAATTGAATGATCACTATCAAGTATGTGTGAGATGGAGGGCTCCTAAGCACTCTCAAGCATGGACACAAAGTCCCCCGAGGTGCTCAGCACCAGCTATGGCCGAAGGCCACTTCTATTTATAGCCCCAAGGGCTAAACTAGACGTTACCCCTTCACTGGGCAACTGTCGGGTCGACCGAACGCTCGGATCGTGTTGATCGGACGCTGGTCCTCAGCGTCCGGTCGCCCGATGACAGCCACGTGTCACCTGCATTCAACGGCATTCTTCCAATCTCAACGGTCATCTTCTGACCAGACGCAGCAGCTTCAACTGACTGGACGCTGGACCTCAGCGTCCGGTCGTTTACAGTAAGGGTCCAAAACATGTTTTTGCCGACCGGACGTGTCCGGTCATGCTTGACCGAACACAGCCCAGCGTCCGGTGCTTAACCCTAATCACTGTGCTGACCGACAACACGACCTGACGTAGCCCTTTAGCGTCTGGTCACAAAGTGACCCAGCGTCCGGTCAGTTGACCGACGCCAGCGTCATTTCGATCGACTCCATTTCACCTCTAACTTCTTCTCCTTTGTAAATGTGCCAACACCACCAAGTGTACACCACCATGTGTATGTGTGTTAGCTTTTTATAAACATTTCCCAAAGGATGTTAGCCACTCAACTTGCCAGGCCACTCGATCCTAGCGACGATGCAAAGTTAGATCACTCGAGTGGCACTAGATGACCGATATGCAAATAAGTTTGCTCCTCTTGATAGTACGGCCATCTATCCTAAACCCAGTCATAAACTTCTCTACACACCTATGACCGGTGAAATAAAATGCCCTAGGTTATACCTTTGCCTTGCGCATTCCATTCCATTTCCTCCAACGTCGATGCAACACATGCACCAACACAATCAACAATGATATGATCCACTTCATATCATCACGTGATCATATTGGTTCATCGATCTTGACTTCACTTGCTCTTCACCGTTGCCATCATCTATCGGTGTCAAGTCTTGCTCAAGCTTCACCGCCACGCGGTCCATCATTCCAAAGCCTTTGACTTGCCCTTCACGCTTGCAACCGGTCCATCAAGACAAGTCTTGTCTTGATCTTCTCCACCTTGATCACATGACTCAATGTCATGTCTCATGTGCATTTAAGCTCCTTCATCATCACATGTGTGAGCTTTGCAACATCTCCAAGCTATTTTCACCTTCATGGCATATGTTGCTCACACACATGTACCTGTGGACTAATCACCTGTGTATCTCACATAAACACAATTAGTCCACCTAAGTTGTCACTCAATTACCAAAACCAAACAAGGACCTTTCAATCTCCCCATTTTTGATAATTGATGACAACTCTACAAAGATATGGAAATTAAGCTCTTTTGGATTCATGTTGCTTGCCCAAGCAATTTTACCATGTGAAAATGATTTTGGACAAGTACCACAAACCCGAGATGGTAGTATTAGCTCTCCCTACATATGTGCTAGAGTATTTAATATGAAGCTTGCACATATGCATAGATTGAAATTGTGGGAGAGTAATTACTACAAAGTGATGCTAAGGTGTATAGAATAAACCTTTGAAGCGTGTACCAATCGGAGTTGCACCTTGAAGTTCATCCTTAGCACCATGGTTAGCTAGATATCACTTGGCAATAAAAACACTAGATACCTTGTGAGATCAACATTAAGAGCAAGGTACTAGCATTACTTGAAAAGCATACCAAGTGTCTAGCTATCATCCTATGCATGCTAGTTATCAAATCATCATTCAAGTTCTACAACTAGCATACACCACATAAGCATGCATATTGAATTTGAAAGCTTATGCAATGCAAGCAAGCACATGAATATGCACATTTCAAATGCAATCAATCCAAGTTTATGAGCTTGCTCCCCCTACTTGTGTGCTTCTCTTGTCCAAGAATTTTGATCCATCTCTTTTCTCCAATGTTGCTCCCTCTTTGTCCATGTTCATGTCCAACCTCTATTTCTTATATCTCATCTCTCCCATTATACAATATCTCCCCCATTCAATCAAGCTTTCATATCTTTGTACAATCTCTCCCCCTTTGTCATCAATTTCCATAAAAGGTAAGCTTCTTATTGATGCAAAGGTATACATTTGGGGTAGATGGTTGAGGCTTGAATCTTGCATTTTTGATGGACATCACTTGATTGTTGGAATGACACCATTTGTATATACCACTTGTAACTTGTACCCCTTGTATCTTGTGTAGGGCTTCTGGAGATACCACACATAGGATCTTTGATCTTGATATCAATTTGTGGGACACCTCCCCCTATGTGATAGCATGGGTCATCCATTTGATATACTTGAGCTCTTGTAGTTGATGGATGTATTCTTCATTTGATGATCACTTAAAGTTGAGGATCACTTGTGGAACCATCATCTTGCATGATTGATACTATGTATAGATACCACTTGTAGGAAGTGAATATCATTTGAAAGAATCTTCTAGTATGGAACCACTTGTTTGATTTATCAATAAAGACCATTTCTTGAACATTTGCTATCTTCATGAGTACCACTTATAGGATATCACTTGTGAGTTGAAACATACAAACTAGATATCCATTTGCATTGTTGTCTTGTGCTTGTACTCTTATCACTATCATGAGCTTCTATGATTGACTTGAACTAAATTGATTTGCCTAAGCTTCTAAGTCTGGTTTGAACCAATGACAAGCTTCTTCACACCTCTTGCAAGGGTTATCTTGCCAATGTTGTACTTGTCACTTGTTATCAATCCAAATTAAGTCAAGTACTTAGGTTCACTAGCTCATGAACAAATTCATATACTAACCACTAGATCAAGTAATCATTCAAACAATAGTGGTAGGCTATGAATTTAAGCATTTCATTTGTTATGCATGATCCTATGAAGCATGTACTATATGCACTAACCGCATACTAGTAAGGGATGAAATGATCATGCACATTACAATGATACCTTTGCTATGTTGGAGTAGAGGATAGTCACATAGATTCCAATTCATTACTCCAATAGCAATGTAAAATCCAATTATAAGCTTGGTGAAGACCAATAGATACCATGTTGAATTTCATTCTTCACCCATATGAAATGAAAACCACTTATGATCAAGTGCACTTTCTTGTTGTGGTTGACTTGCTTTATCTTTTGATCTTTGCTTGCATGAGAGTATCAATTTGAGAATACCACTTGAAATATCATGATTAGCTCTCTTTTGGGTGTTGCTTGCTTTTCTTGATCAACCCTTTTGATTGCTTCAACTAAGCATCTCAAATGTTCCTCGGATCACCACTTCTATGTTAGCCTTCCAAGTACCACACTTGGTTTACCTACACATAGGTGGCAAGCCCCTACACTAGGGAGAAGTGACCTCTCTCCAAGAACCATTCTTGACACTCACTTGAAATAACTTGATTGATTGATCCAAGTGATGGACTTAACTTGATGAGTAACCTTGATTCCTTCTTTAAGTCCTTTTCTTTCTTCCAAATGATTTCCAATAGTCACTTGAACTTAAACTTCAACTTCATCTTGAGTTTGATCTTGATCTTTCAATTTGAGTACCAAATATATGCAAAATACACTCCACAATCAAATGGCCTTGTACTCTTTTCTTGTCATGCTTCTAGATCATCTCAAAACCAAACTTAGGTACCTCAAATACTTGTAAACATGTTTCCAACTTGAGGACCTTTCAATCAAAGTGACTCTAGATCAATCCAACATTTATCACTTTTCTGACAGATTTTGTACCTTTCAAAGAAATAAGCATATCCACCAAAGTACAAATCCAAATACCATGAAATTTGGTGGAGATGTTCTTTACTAAGTTATCTAGCAGCTATAAAAATTTGAGCTTCATTTAACTTCTAGATTGCTGCCAAATTTCAGTTCTTGCACCACTGCTACATGCTGAAAACAGCTGCACTATAGCTGACAAGATCCACTTCAAAACTGAAGCATTTCTTATCCAATTCTTATGAAAATTTTACAGCATCTTATACCATAAGTCTAGAGCATGTACACCAATTTTTATGCCAATCCAATAAGTTTTGATTACTCAAACATGGCTAAGATCACCGCTAGCTCAGATTTTGCAATATAGGACAGATTTCAACAATTGAGCTATACTTCATCAAATATGAATCAAACTTGATACTAACTTGTTTGAATACTTCCATAAGACATATATCCATTCAAACCACTTACTAAATGTCATCTTATGAACTTATCCAACACAAATCAATCCAAACTTGACTACTAATCAATTATCCATTCAATCATCTCATAGCAAGCAACTTTGCATATTTATCCAATTCAATCAACTCATATGCACCCAAATGAAATGATCAACAAGAGATGTACCTTGGTTGGCTCATGATCATCCAACTAGCAAGCTTCAACTTAATTATTTGCAAGTCATTAAATATATCCAATGAATTACCAACAACTTGAATTATAGCACTTGTATGTTGATAGCACTTGGACTTCACTCAATTTATCATGGCATTGGGATAATGATGTGCACTAAGCTTCATAACTTGATTCAATATATGATGAACAATGTGAGATCAATTGAATCAAGCATTCAATGCCGATGGTACCTACAAACAATCATCCACTTTTTGATGGTACCCAAACAAATTTGGGTCCTCTCAAGTTAGGAGCAACATACTTAGGCATAGCCTTAGTATGAATAGCGGGATATTTTGCAATTGCAACCAATAAGGTACCATTGCCATCCTTTCTAAGCACATTATTATCAACAATTGAAGTAGGCTTAGAAATATCACCTAGGGGACATGAATGTGCCATGTGTCCCCTTTCCCGGCATGAGTAGCACTTTCTCTTTGCTTGAGCCTTCTCTTCTTTGCTCATGTGATGCTTCTCATTGCCTTGCCTCTCATGAATTGCTTGAGCCTTCTTCTCAAGCTTGGTAGGACACTTAGAGGCAAAGTGTCTCGTACTTCCACACTTGAAGCATTTGATGTGAGCATAATCTTTCTTCTTATCTTCATTCTTGCTCATCATCTTGGCATCTTGAGTTTGCATTGGATGCCTTGCCTTTCTACCCCTTCTTGTTTTCTTCTTCTTTATCATCAAGTCACCACCATCTTCATGGTTGATCTTGATTTGAACTTGGGGTGTCTTCTCTTGCTCAACTTGTGGCTTTGGTTGAGGCTTCACTTGTTGCTTCACCAATTGCTTGGTTGGGCACATTGAGGTAAGATGACCCCAAGTGCGGCACTTGAAGCACTTCACATGCCTTAACCTCTCTTCTTCTTTCTTCAACTTGAGCTTTTCTTCATTGGGACAACCATTTGCAAGATGTCCCACTTCATGGCACTTAAAGCACATGAAATGAGAGAGCTTCTCTTGTTCTTGCTTCTTCTTCTCTCTTTCATATCTTCTCTTGCCCCATCTTTTTCCCTTGATCTTGCTCTTGTTGAAGCCAATGCCACTTATGTCATTGCGGCTTTCTTGATGATTGACTTTGCTAGTCTTGAAGCCGACTCCACTCTTGTCACCAAAGTTTCTTTGAGTCTTCAACATATGCTCAAAGGTGACTTGAGAGTTGTAGCACCTCTCTAATTTGTTGCTCAATTTCTTCACTTGTTCATTAAGCTCATTGTTCTCCTTCAAAAGGTTAGTCTCACAAGACATAGAAGTAGAACAAGCATCTATTTGTGAAGAGCATGGCATATCTAATAAATCATCACAAGAGGTGGATACATACTTCTTGCCTACATCACAAGGGTTATCAATAATATGTGATTGGTCAATTGACCCATGTGATGAACTCTCATTATTTTTAAGTTTCTTTGTAAATACTTTAATGAGAGAAGCATGTTGTTCTAATAATTCATCATGAGATGCAAGTAGTGTCTCATGATTCAATTTAAGCTCATCAAGTGAAGATTTATATGCATCAAGTAATTTCTTATGTTCTTTACAAGAGTTCTTTAGAAATGAGTTTTCATTTTCTAATTTCAATGTTTTAGCTTTCTCATTTTCTAAAGACATGGTCATGCTAGTAAGTCTACTAACAAGCTCATCATATGAATCAACATGATCAACCACATTGGTGTCACCTTGTGACATGAGACAATGTGGTGTAGTGGATGGGCTTGTAGTAGCATCATCATGGCTTGAGCATGAACTGTCATCACCATCAAGTGTGCATGGGGTAGCATCGTCACTTGCAACACTTGTGGCACCATCATCAACCTTGTCAAGTGAACTTGTAGTTGATCGATCATCATCATCACTTGACCATGAGGTGGAGCAATCTTTCACAATCACTAAATTGTGGTTATGCTCAACACACTCATGCACCTCCTTCTTGGGCTCATCCTCCTTCTTGAATTTGCCATCATCCCATGTGGAGGAATCACTGAAGGTTTCCTTGATGGACTCCCATATCTCACGAGCGGTCCCCTTGTAGTTTACTTGCTTCATCAAATCAAAATGTAAAGCATCCAATAGAAAACAACAAGCATGTGCATCAAATTTATAGAGGACTTTTGAGCTTTGGTTAGAGTTCTATGATCCAAGACATGGGTGAGACCACTAGTGACAACCCACCAAAATTTAGGTCCCTTTGCACGAAAATGATCAAGCATGTGATTTTTCCAAAGTGCAAAGTTTGTGCCATAAAAAATGTGTGCCTCACAAACATCTAGCCCATTAGACGCCATCCTCTCGGGTCGGTGAAGACCATAAATGAGAGACCGGGCTCTGATACCACTTGAAGGGTCGAGATGGCGGACTAGAGGGGGGTGAATAGTCTTTTCTAAAATTAATCGCGTCGGCTAACCGAAACAAGTGCGGAATTAAGACGATCGATCTAGCCAAGACTACACCCCTCTATCTATGTTCTCTAGCACCTTCCAAAGATACTAATCAAGTAACAAAGGTGCCGGGCTAGCTAGAGCTCACCTAACCAATTCTAGGAGCAAGGTCACACAAACCTATGCCACTAGTACTTTAAGCAACAAGGGAGCTCCTACACATGTTAGTAAGCAAAAGCACAAAGCCAACTAAGCTCACTAGCAATGCTCAATAACAAGGCAACCAATGTCAAATTAGAGAGCGCAAATACTTAGCTACACAAACTAAGTAATGTGACTAACAAGGTTACACAAACCAAATTAGCCACGCAATGGAGCTACTTCTATGCTACACAAGCAAGAAGGTAATTAGCAAGCTACACAAGCTATCTAATTACAAGAGCAACTACACAAGCTTAATATGTATAAAAGTAATTGCAAGCTTGTGTAATAGGGATGCAAACCAACGGGAAGAACAAGGTTGACACGATAATTTTTCTCCCGAGGTTCACGTGTTTGCCAACACGCTAGTCCCCGTTGTGTCGACCGCTCACTTGGTAGTTCGGCGGCTAATTAGCATCAACCGCTAAGCCCGCACGTCGGGCGCCGCAAGAACCTACCCCTTGAGTGAGGGTAGCTCAATGACACGCCAAGGGCTTCACTGTTGTAAAGAGGAGAAAGGTCCGAGAGTTTTCTTGCATAAGTGCTGTCTTTAGGAACAATAGTGTGGACCGTGGGTTCATTTGTCCTAAAGCCTGGGGCTTTTCTGCAAGAGCGTGCCATGCGCTCGGGCTCCTACGCCTGTGGGCCGCTCGTAAGTGCGCGCACTACGTGCATGTGTGGGCCGCGCCCGTTCGTTAGTGGGCCACGCGGGTTGAATTCGTTTTTCCTTTTTCTAGAAAATAGAAATAGGTTTTATTTTCAGATTCTGAGCTAGAGTTTGGAAAATCATATCAATTCACATAGATGTCCAAAAATGATGAAATAAATTCTATTTGGTTCCTAAAAATATTGTCAAGCTGATGGTATGATTAGTGGATACATGTCTAACTTGATGCTAAGGTATATTAATTCATTTGAAAGAGCTTAGTATTATTTAGGATAATATTGTAGGGATTTTTGTGGCTAATTGATAATAGCTTTAGCTCTGAAACTTTTATAGTAGGTTTATTGTATTATTATGTGATCACTGTAATTTTAGTAGCCTTAGAATAGGTTGATAAATATGGTAGCTATGTACTTCTTGTTGTAGTATATAGGAAATCGTTAATAAGAGTAAGAATATATTTTAGTTGCTAAGTAGCACTTGTAGGTGAACCCTGCTGGTTTGATGGGAATGATGATTAGCTTGGTATCTTAGTCATTAGAGCTAGCTTAGTGGCTTAGTAGATGTATTCTTATTTTAAGAACTGTTGTTGCCTTAATATTGAGCGTTGCATCGTCATTGCATGCATGTAGAAAATGAGTTGGTGGAGTTCATGACCGAGAGTGAGTAGGAGTACGAGGAGGTGATTGAAGAGTACGAGGAGGAGATCCTTGTGCAGGAGGAGGTCCCGAAGCCACCACGGACTGACTCAGCTGAAACCGCGCCTGCCTAAGGCAAGCCCCGGTGCATAACCCTTATTTTGAATAAGCACTGAATATATATATATATATATATATGATGTGCATTTACGTTACAGGCATTTTATGGAAACCACCTGCAAAAATATATCTGTCCTATGAGTCCTACTAGTACACGTGCGAGTAGCTGCTATGCTTAGGATTTTTGGTAGCGTGAGTAACCTGCCGTTACTCACAATAGGTGATTATTATTATCACTCTTATGATAAAATGGTAAAAGGAAAATGAAGACCGAGCAGGGATATGGTATGGGTATTGGTGGGTGTAAGAGGTTGTGTCCTGTGGCCAACGAGGCATAGCATGGTTACACTGTTTTCCCTGTCCGTGTCGGTTAAGGATCGGCTGTTGCATTGGATTCTAGTCAGGTCACAGACTTATTATCCTGAGCACATACTTGTTTATGGGAGCAGGGAAGGCTCGTTGCTCTCTTGTCGTGGGTTCTGGCTCTTTCCAGATCAACTAATTGGAGGCGAGGATGGTAGAGGTCTAAGCACCACACTGAGTCCGGGACTCAGGTGTGGGGGCTTAGAGTCCAAGTTTGGATAGGGACATGGACCCCTTGACAGGAGAGTGGTGGGTTGGTTCTGCTTGTGCCTGGGGGACAAACGGGGCATGTGTTTCAGGAGACCCAGTTGGGCACATTGATTCATGAATCACCAGGTAATCCGGTATGACTTGTCTACAATCTAGCACTGTAGTAAGAACTGAAAGTTGAAAGATGGTGAAATAGATCTGTTTGCTCAACTCTTGCTTCAAAGTAGAACAGTGCTTACCTAGAATGGTTAGATAATGAACTAATCATGACTGCTAATAAGAACCATACATAAAGATCCACTACTAGTCACTACTACAGGAATGAATTTGCGCAGCGTGGCCAAAACACGCTCCGTGGCGGGCACCTTTTTTGCCCGCCACGGTTAACCGGTGGCCGGCCAGCGAGGCCGGCCACCGGGGCGCCCGCTGCGGGAAATTGGTTTACCGCGGCGGGCCACCTTACCTGCCCGCCGCAGAAAATCGTTATTTACCGCGGCGGGCGGTATGAATAGCCCGCCGCGGTTAATACGGTTTACCATAGCGGGCGCTTTCAACTGCCCGCCGCGGTAAAGACTTGATTTACCGAGGCGGGCGTTTTATGTTGCCCGCCGCGGTAAAGCCTGTACATATACAGACCTCAGACCCTCCTTCTTTTCCACGGGTCTTCCTCTCTCAAAACTCATGGGGGGAGGCTTTGCCCTAAAATTTGAGCAAACTTTTGATTTGAGTTGAAGGGCTTGGATTTGAGGGAGGAGGACATCATAAGAGGTTCATAAAGGCTCTCCCTCTCTCCTTCCATCCTCTCTCTTTATTTCCATCACCTAGAGTTCTCTTTAGATCTAGATCTAGATCTAGATCAATTTTAATGGAAAAAATGATGTCATGTATTTCTTTAACTTTAGATTCATCATAGATGCATGCTTCATCTGTCACATCGTCATTTCCTCTCTTTTTCATGATTTTGGACGTAAAAATCATCAATTTCTCCTAATTCTTCTTTATTTAATGTTGATTGTGATGGATAATGTTCGCAGATACGATGGATAGATCAGAATGGATGTACCGGATCGATAGAGTGAATGATCCGTGGTACCTCTTTGAATTAAGGAAGTTTATTGCGGCTGGTAAAGCTCACCGTGAGAGACTGAAGCGGATGACAACCATATGTCCATGTTCTCGTTGCAAGAACCTGAAAGCCCACCGAGACAGCGAGGTGCAAACTCATTTGATCATGTATGGTTTCATCGAGGGCTACACAGTCTGGACATTTCACGGCGAAAGAGTTGGTGCGAGTGGCGCTGCATCTGGAGTTACCTCTTCGACGCCGACGACGACAGCACCACCGGTGAATAAAGATCCTTCCGCAGCAGCTGCGCCAGCCGACAGTGACAATAGTTGCCGTGATTACATCACGGTGGATGATGTAATGCAAGACATGGCCGACGAAGCCGGCGACGGTGTTGATGGTCAGGATACTGTGAGCCAACCCGAGGATGTGCAGCTTGTTGAAGATCTAGTCAAACACTTCGATGAAGATGACGTTGTGTTGGGTTGCCCAAAGTGGTTGGAGAATTTCAGAGAGTTGAAACAGGCGGCAGTTGATCCTCTCTATAAGGACGGCGGCGATTGTCCAAAGGACTGCACGGCGCTCCGTTTTAACCTCCATATGTTGATGTTGAAGGCTCGTCATGGTTGGTCTAACACTAGCTTCAATGAGTTGTTAAGCTACCTTGCCACCACGTACCCAACGGCTAACAAGGTGCCCGCCAATACTTATCGGGCCAAGAAGCTGATCCGGCCAGTGGCGATGAAGCTTAGAAAGTTTGATGCATGCCCTAACCACTGCATCCTGTATCGGGGCAATGAGTATGAGAATTTGACGAGTTGTCCACACTGCGGCTTTAGTCGGTACAAGAAAAATGCTGGTTGTCGCGTGGATGCAGAAGACGAGGGAGGCTTGCGGGGTGGTCGGAAGAAGAACAAGAAGGGGGCAAAGAAGAGCAGTGTGGCCAAACAGATCTCGGCTCAGCAGGACGATGAAGAAGAGGGTTACACGCACAGGAAAAGTCCAGCACTGTCGGTGTGGTACCTGCCCGTGACCGATCGCCTGCGTGCAATATTCGGGAACCCGGACGATGCCAAGCTCATGCCCTGGCATGCATCTGCTGACCGCCTGAACGACAATGGCAAGCTACGGCACCCATCCGATGGCAAGCAGTGGAAGGATTTCGACGAGGCCTACCCGGAGTTTGGTAAGGAGCCCAGGCATGTTAGGTTCGCACTAAGTACCGACGGGATGAACCCGTTCGGTGAGCTTAGCAGCTCGCACAGCACTTGGCCCGTCGTGCTCACCATGTACAACCTACCTCCCCATCTATGTCAGAAGCGTAGGTACCTTATGCTGACCATGCTTATCTCCGGACCGAAGCAGCCCGGCAACGATATAGATGTGTTCCTGGAGCCGTTCATGGAGGAAATGAAGATACTATTTGATGTTGGGGTCCAGATGGTGGATGCATCCCGCAAGGAGAAGTTCACACTAAAAGCAATCATCTTTGTCACCATCACCGATTACCCCGGTCTCTTCTCACTATCGGGGCAGATCAAAGGGAAGACCGGCTGCGTAATTTGTATCGACGAGACCTGCTACAGTTACCTTAAGGGATCCAATAAGATGGTGTACACGAGGCACAGACGGTTCCTCACCAAAAATCATAGGTATAGAAGAAGTATTATGAACAAATACTTTGACAATCAAGACGAGCCGCAGCGTGATCAAATGACGCAGACTAGTTGGGGAACAAAGGTGTATGAGATGGTCAAGGACATGGATCAGGTGGAGTTTGGAAAGAAGAAGAAGCCGCCTAAAGAGGGGCCCAAGCAGACAAGGAAGCGAAAGTGGGACCAGACGGAGGAAGTCCCCGCCGCCGTTCCTTTCAAGAAGATGTCAATTTTCTTCAAGTACCTGTCGTATTGGAAAACACTGAATACACCCCATGCCATCGACTGCATGCACCTGGAGAAAAATGTCTTCGAAAGCACGATCGGTGTCCTGCTGGACATCAAGGGCAAGACAAAGGATGGTATTAAGTCACGGACGAATCTTGTCAATCTGGGCATCAGGCCGGACCTTCACCCGGGACCGCCTTAGAATGGTAAAGTCGATATCCCGGGTGCGGCCTGCAACCTAACGCAAGACGAGAGGACAGCTTTTCTTAAGTTGCTTAGGGGTATCAAGGTGCCGACTGGTTTCTCTTCCAACATCAAGAGCCTGGTCTCCATGAAAGACCTCATAATGACCGGCTACAACTCACACGACTGCCACGTCATGCTGACGGTGTTCCTACCAATTGCGATTAGGGCTATCCGTCCAGAGTATGTGAAGATGGTCATCACACGGATGTCATACTTCTTTAATCGCATCACTCAGAAGGTCATTGATAAGGCTGAGCTGCCTGCCCTGAAGGAGTTCATCGTGGAGACCCTTTGCCAGCTCGAGATGTGCTTTCCACCATCTTACTTTGATATTATGCCACACCTAATGATGCATATGGTCGATCAGATCCATCAACTAGGCCCCGTGTACCTACACCAGATGTGGACGTACGAGCGGTTCATGTCCACCCTCAACAGATACGTCCATAACCGCGCTTACCCGGAGGGCTCTATGATCGAGGCATACACAACGGAGGAGGCCGTGAACTGGTGTATGAGGTACATAAGAGATGGGAGGGTGATTGGGTTGCCTGTCCATCACCACGAAGGCAAAACCTCAGGAATGGGGTGCACAGGCCGAAAAGTGCGCACCGATGTGCCAAACCGAATGGTGCAAGAAGCTCATTACAGCATCCTTCATCAGTTAGTGAGCATGGAGAAATATATTGAAAAGAACCTGGAAGAGATCCGCGCCGCTAATGATGGACAACGCACGGAGGCATGGGTCCAGAACCATCACAAGAGCAATTTCGTAGACTGGCTCAAAGAGCAACACATACCCCTTGAAGGATGCCCTGATGAAGATACGGAGACCGTTAAGAGGCTTGTGTTAGGCCCATCCAGCCAAATCACCACGTGGCAAGGGTATGACGTCCAGGGCTACAGGTTCCACACGAAAGACAAGGACAAGAAGAGCTCGGCACATAACTGCGGTGTTCGATACGAGGGTGAAGAAGAGTACACGGGCCAGAGGAGGCAATACTATGGGCAAGTTGAAGAAATATGGGAACTTGACTACGGCCAGAACCTACGCATAACCGTCTTCCATTGCCAGTGGGTCAAACCGAATGCGGTTGCAGTGGACAGTTATGGGCTAACCACCGTGGACCTCAAAAGTATCGACTACAAAGATGACCCGTGGGTACTAGAAACCAATGTCGCACAAGTGGCCTACTATATATGCAGAGGACCCAAAAAGGCATGTGGTTGTGTCCGGAAAGCAGCGGATTGTGGGAGCTGATGGGGTGCAGAGTCCTGAACAATACAACAACTACGCAGAGCTCGAGCTTTTTACCGATCACCCAAAGAAGATCAAGGCCGTCGAGGACCGATTCAACAAGTCCAGGATGATGCCGTGGGCCCGCCCCGATGGTGAGAAGAGGACGGTGAAAGCACCTGCACCAAAATGATTTATGTATCCCAGAGACATATATATATATATATGTAATAATATAGTGGACTCTATACGTATCCCAGAGACATATATATAATAATGTATCCAAGAGACTCTATATGTAACAATCCCAGATACTCTATATGCATACTCTATAAAAGAGGATAAAATTCTTAAGTGTGCTACAAAAGTCAAGTAATAAAAAGCCAAGGGACCTCAAAAGTATAGACTAATGAATATAGCTAATGAATTAGCTAATGAATTATGTTAGTATAGACTAGTTTCATCTTCATGAGACTTAAAATAGGTAATGAATTCTGAACTGATGATCTTTACCGCGGCGGGCATATAACAGAGCCCGCCGCGGTTAATAGATTAACCGCGGCGGGCAACTTAACAGCCCGCCGCGGTAAACATTTCCCGCGGCGGTCTGTAACGTTGCCCGCCGCGGTTAATCGCAACCTATATAAGCCGTCCCCACCCTCAACATCTCGGCGGTCTTTCGCGCGGTTCAGTTTTACCCCGAAGGGCTGCCAAAATCTCACGCCGCCGCCGCCGGGCTCCACCGCCGATTGAGCTCCTCCGCGCACCGACCCCCGCCCCCGTTCTCCTCCCCGTGCCCGGTCCGCGCCCCCGTCCTCCTCTCCCTTGCCCGCGCCCCGCCCCCGTGCTCCTCCGGCGCCCCATCACCGGAACCCTAGCACCTGCTCTCCAGGCGGCCGGCACCAACACGCCGGTGAGTTACCCTCTACCCCCGTCGCCGCTGCGTTTGCTTACCCATTTCCCCTTTCCCTCCGTTCGTACTGGGGCGTCGCGCGTCCACCGCAATGCGCCGGTCGGGTCTGTCCCGTTCGTCTCAGTATTTCGATTCGCTCTAGCCACTCGCAAACTACGGCATTTTGGTTGGCTCCTATCCTAGCACTCGCAAACTACGGCATTTTCTGTCTGAATCCTTCTGAAAGAGAGGGCGCTACTGTTGCTGCAGTACTACAGTTGATTATAGCGCTGCGGTGGGGTGGTTTGGTGGAAAGATGGGCTATCCTGTATAAATTTTCTACTATCATTTTGCTAACTGGAATTGCTGTGTCTGACAAAATTATATCTTAGATGAAGCTCATCACTAGCATATGCATATATGCTTTTTTATTGTTTTGGAGATGATTGGTCTCAAGTTTATTGTTTAAAAGATCTCCAAAGAGGTGGCTTCCTTTACCCAGGTGTGCATTTGTGCCATTGAACAGGGGAGGGTACTTAGATGAAGCTGATGATAGTTTTCCCTGCCTCACTCGAGATGTTGACATGTTGCTTCTTTATTTCAGTTGGCTTGTCCTCGCTATATTTATGCTTATCTATTGATCAAATTTAGGATCTCTGTTTGTTGAGATTGGTGCTGGGTCTAATAATACTCTGATCTAGTTTTTTTTGGACACTGCAACTATTCCTATTTAAATCTTAGCCTGATTAGTTAATTAGCAAAGTAATGGTGAATGACTCAAAAGTTGTGCAGTAGTTTTGATCACAAACAAACTTGGATCACATCATCAATTCATCATGAGAGAACGAATGGGGAGGGCACATGCAAATTCAGTCAGTATGCACTTACAATACCGAGGCCTGAATTGCTTATCATGTGCTAATATCACATTTTCTTAGGGGTGGTAATTCCTTACTTTTCCATGCTCTCTGCAAAATATTGTTACTTTTTTTGGCATTTGCCTCTCTTGCTTGTCATTGGCAGTTTGGCATGCCAATTGCCATTATGCCCATTAATCCACTGCCTGCACTCTACTACCTACACTCTACTGTCTACTGCCTACACTCTATAGCTTGATGCAAATTTTTTGATTTGTGAAAGTTTTTTTAGATGGCTAGCTACTACTTATCCCCTTACTGGTACTCTACTACTTGATGCAAAATGGTACTTGTATTACCTATTTCTCTCTACCACTGTTGTCTTACTACTGCTGCTGCTACTCTGAATTCAACTGAACAAAGCAGTACTACACTTGGTGAATTTTGAACTGCTATACTACTGATCTATGATGCTTTTGGTGAACCGTAGCATTTGAATTCAATTCTTTTTGCTGCCTATGATGCCAAAAGAATTTATGACAAAATTCTGAGCATATGCCACTGCCTATGATGCACCTTGCCTTTAAACTAATTCTGAGCTAAATTTGTGAGAATTTTGAGATGAATTGGTCACTCTGCTGCAATTTTGCCAAATTTGATATAATTTGTGAGAATTTTGAGATGAATTGGTCACTCCCTCCTTTACTACTAGTATATACTACTACTACTGCCTACCTCTACTTCCTCCTGTACTACTACTAGTATACTACTACTACTGCCTACTACTTTCTAGTAGTATACTACTACTAGTATACTACTACTGCCTACTACTACTCCCTCCTCCTCTACTCCTCTACTCCCTCCTATACTACTATTCTACTACTGCTGCTCCTATTTTTGATTTGTGAAAGGTTTTTATTTAATGGGGCTGCTTCCTTTTTTGGCATATGCAATGATGAACTTTTAAACTTATTGCTGAGGCAGTGGCATATGCAATGATGTGAACCCTTTTATGCTGAGGCAGCGGCGATGATGATCGAGTGCCCCCGCTAAACTAGGATGGCTTGTATACCAGATACAAGCAACCAGTTTAAAAGCGATGTGATGACAATGGGGCAAATCTGAGCCAACTACTACTACTTTACTACTCTAGTACTACTCTACTTTACTACTCTATAACTGTGTCTATACAACTAAAATATGTATTCATTGTAGCTTTCCAATGGCGGAGGAACCGATAAGCGAATGGCGCGACCCTACCCCTAGTGCATCATCATCAACTAGCCTCGAGAGCCAAGTGTCCGTGACCCCTAGGCCAACAAAGAAACGTCGTACAGAGGACGATGATGATCCGACCTACCAACCGAGGGACGACGAAGTTGAAAGTGCGCGGTCTCCAAACCCTGAACAGATGCCGGTGGTGCCTCGAGAATTGAATTTCGAGGAGGAAGAAGTCAGTGACAAAGAACCCCCCGCTCCATCTCCAACCACTTCAGGCAAGTCTAGTGGTCAGAGGACAAAGCTGAGAAGGGGGGAACACGGGAGGCACCGGAGGGAAATCCACGGCAAAGTCCATGTGATCCATGAGGTGGGACCAGAGGGAAACCCGTTGTCGCCACCCACGGTCCTTGCCAAGTTCAGCAACTAGGTGGCATGTATAGTCAAGGACAAGGTGGAGATCACTTGGGCGGAGTGGAACAATGTCCCGGTCGACTACAAGACACATATCTGGGGTGAGGTGACGAGGAGCTTCCATTATCCCGAGGACGTCAATCTAGACAAGTGCAGGGAGTGGGTCATGCACGTGGCAGGAAGAGCCTTTAGAAACTTCAAGTCCATGCTGACCAGGTACTACCTGAAGCTAGGCAAGTCACCCTGTGTCAAATACACTATGGTGAAGGAACATCACTGGGAAGAGTTCTGCAAACAAAGAACAACAGAAGAAGCAAAGGCAAAGAGCGCCAAGTTCAGCGCACTCGCGAAGAAGAACCTGCACCCCCACCACTTGGGCATGACTGGGTTTGCTGGTAAGAGGCCCCAGTGGCGGGAGGAAGAAAGGGCTAGAGCTGCCGCCGGGCTTCCCGATCCGTACGACGGTGTAGACTTGAGGGCTAAGGACTTCATTTATGCCCGCAAGCCAAAGAAGCTCAAGGAGGGCGCGAGCAAGTTCAATGAGCCGAAGTTCGAGGAGGTGGAGAGGGCTCTCATCCAGGCCGCTAAATCCAAGGACAGCTTCGAGGTTCGCAGGGGCCAGGACTTGCTGACCCTGGCGCTGGGAACCCCCGAGCACCGTGGCCACGTCCGTGGCATGTCGTCGAAGATGAGCTGGAACTCAGTGGAGTCATGGCAATCCGATGCTGCCACATACCGGTCAAGGCAGAGGTACAAGGAGGGCATCTTTCAGAAGGGCTATGATCAAGGCGTGGCCGAAATGATCAGTCGGTCCATAAAAGAAGCCTTCACGAGCAATGACCCAGATATGGTGTCGATGAGGTCATAGATGCTTCGCCAGGCAGGCGTGGCCATGCCACAAGTTCCACAAGGGCAGACACAAGGGCAGCCACTGCCGATGATCGAGGATCGCCCAAGGCACCCCGTCGACGACATCCGGCAACCCATGCGCGTCAACCTCAACATCCCGTTCGGCAGGGCGAAAAAGTTGACCGTGGGTGAGGGTTACATGCACCCCAAAGAAGATATCAAAGATTTCAACCAAGACCAGATCCCTGCCAACTATGCTGCCGTGATACTTACATGGTATGTGACCCAATACGAAGAATTTGAAATGGAATATCCAACTGCACAAGGGGTAACGATCCTTGGAGCTGCCATTGGTTCCGAAGTCCTGTGGAACAAGGACGACATAGAGATCATTCTCTCGACGCCGACTTCTACGCCGATGGCGACACCAGCATCACAACCATCCGTTGCCGGATCTTGTCCCCCCGATGATCCGGATCACGACGACGGCGATGACGAAGGCAATGGCGGGGATGACAAGGGAAGGAAGTCACCCCGAGGCACAAGCCCTCACCCTCGTTCTCCTCCTCCAACAACAAGTCCACCTCCACCTCCCGATAGTCCGTCTAAGGGCACAAGCAAAGGACCGGGAGGCACGGAGGAACCGGGGGCAAAGACACCGCCTGCTGCCATTGCGAGCACAAGCCACTGTCCTCCACCGCCGGCGAAGACTAAAGGCGACCAAGGGCATCTCACATACTCACTTGAGTTCGAAAGGTATGGTAGCGGCGAGCATAATTTGCTAATAACTTTTCTTTGCCATAATATGGTACTAACATTTCTATCCCAGGCCGAGATCACCTTTCCATCTATTTCCTGAATCGGATGACTGCCCCGGCCATTACGAGCATGGGAAGTTCATGATAACCAAGGCCCAGCTCGTCGACGAGGAAAGGTGGGAGACAAGGAGGTTTCATCTCTGGTACATGGAAGCGGCAAAAACTGGCCTACATGGTTTTCTAGTCAAGGTTGTGGCGGAGTACTTCCACTTGCCCGGCAACGATGTAGAACTCCCCGTGGACTTCCACGACATGTACAGACTACTACGGGAACAAGACCTTGACATCGCCCAAGTCACCTTGTTCTCTATGTAAGTGATGAATTGCGAGTTTCACATATCACCTGCCTTTGAATCGGTCAAGACTACTTATATATGCCACGATGGCTTGTCCTTGCAGGTTGATGGCCTATATATCCAAGGAACTAAAACTTGATGTTATCTATCTATCTCCAATGCATATTGCTCAAAGAGTCATCATTGGTTACCACCTAGATGACAATCATCCAACCATGAAAGACTTGACCAAGCGACAGAGAGAGGCGCACAGGAAGAAACTGATGGACAATGAGAAGTTGAACATTTCAAGGTACATACTAGGAGCAATGAAGAAGATCAGGAGAAATGGGTGTATCGTAGCTGCCTACCACTTTGGGTAAGTCGAAGACATGCCTGTAGAGATAAGTGGGTAGCTAGCTAGTATTATTATTTCTCATTGTAACCTGTATTTTGTTTCAATGGCGCAGCCAAGGCCTCGAGGGTCACTGGGTTGCATTTATCATCTACCCTCAGGATGGCAGGGCCTGCGTATTTGATTCGTTGAGAATGCCAAACTTAAAAGGGTACAAGGCCTTTGAAGATTGCCTCAGAGTGTAAGTGACTGAACTGTCTTCTCATATGCGTTCTAATGCCCTGCCTAATACTAGTACATTTCATATAGCGCTTACAAGGAGTACGTGAAGGATCCTGAATGCTATGATCGAAGAACAGAGAATTTTAAGGCTAAGCATAAGAACCGCATCAAAATCAGACGCAACTTTCCAGTAAGTATTTGAAAGGTTTAATTGTGCGTTCTGTTCATAAGCGTTCTAATGCCTGTATTCTAATGCTTGTGTATCGATCATGCAGTGTGCCAAACAATCGGTAGGATCACAAACCTGTGGCTTCTACGTCTGTGAGTACCTGAGGGAGTGCAAGCAGTACAGCAGCAGTTGGAGGGTGCTCAAGAATGGATTGAACTGGTGGAGAGACGTGCAGAGCACCCAACACTCCTTCAAGCAGACAAAGGCGGACATATGTAAGTTTGTCTTAGACAAATGCGTGCTTGAAGGGAGCACGTTCTTCAATGAGAACAGCCAGTTAGCGATTTTACCGGAGTACGAGAGGCTGAGGAAATGGCCCACGATGATGCGTCCGCAAGATTACTCCTTAGGGCATGTATAACGACTTTAATATGTAAATGTAATGAATTAACGATGACAAGAACGACTAAGTGAATGTATATATATGTATATTATCTCATGTGTAATGCCTGTATACTTTTTAAGTTTAATCTATGAAATCTGGATGTGATTTGAATTTGAATTTGAATTTGAATTTAATTATATGACTGCTGTATTTTTTTTAATTCAGGAAATAATTTACCGAGGCGGGCAATTAATAATGCCCGCCACGGCTAACGTACATACCCGCGGCGGGCTCTGTACCGTGTCCGCCGCGGTAAAATAATTTACCGCGGCGGGCGGTTCAACGTGACCGCCGTGGTAAAAGTATGTTTACCGCGGCGGGCACGTTACAGCGCCCGCCGTGGTAAATCGGTTAACCGCGGCGGGCAAAGCCGCCCGCCGCGGTTAAGCCACGATTTACCGTGGCCTCTAGGCCGCGGCGGACGGCTTTGCCCGCCGCGGAAAATCAAAAACGCCCGCCTCCATTAAAGTTTGTGTAGTAGTGAGTATTGCTTTCCGCAAAAAAAGAAACCCAGCAACCCAAAAAGCTTATCATATCCTTTAGAGTCAGGAAGTTATTCTCACTAGTCGGATAAGTCTTGCGAGTACATTGTGTACTCAGGGTTTATTTACCCTGTTGCAGGTGCAGCTTGAAGAGTAGCTATTGTGTGGAGGATTCTTCTGGTGGGCACAGACGGATCCTTGCATTCTGCCGTTAGATGTCTATTGTAATTCCGCTGTTTAAATTTCGCACTCTAAATTTGGTACTGTAATAATGTATTTCTAAGAACTCTAGTTGTATGAAATGGACTAAGTATTGTAAACTCGTTCTCATTATTGGATCCTCAAGGAAAAACATGGATTATTCAAGTTCTCCTTAGGGTGTGCTCGACGGAATCCGTCCGATGTAGCTTGCTTTCGAGGTACTTAGTGTCTGGTGGTAGACGAGCACCTCTAAATTTGTGTTATTTCGGACGGTTCTGCCACATCCGAGCTCTTCCTTCACCACTCATCGACGACTTAGTACCACCAGCAGCAGCGTCTCCCTCTGCATCATCTTCACCAGCGACACCATTTTCTTCTGCAAACAAAAGTTACACACCACGTGACCAATCTATTATTGTCGTTCGTCTACTGTGTTGTTCATAATGATCTTAGCTATGTTGCTAGCTATATTGCTATTAATGCTGCCTGATTTAACTAGTATGTTAGAGATTTGCATGCTAGTTTATGAGATTGTAATGATTTGTATTCTGTTATTAATCTAGAAATTAATTAAGAAATTGCCTAATTACTCAATAGAGTTCAACTCTTAAAATGGTTCGATTAATTAGCAAGTATGAGAAGATCTGTCGATCATAGCAGTATGATTTCTGACGAATGTAAGGCGAGAAGAGGCCTGTGATGAGTCAGCGGTCGCAGCACGGGTGGGCGGGAAGACAGTGCACAGTGGGAGCTGCTGGTTGCTGGCCTTTTGACACGGGGGGCGGGTGTTCGTGCGCTGACGCTGCTGATGGAGCGTGGCTGGAAGTGGAAGTGGATGGAATCTCGTCCCCGCGCGAGCGTGCGCGCCCAATGGAGGACACGAGGTGGTGTTGGATCCTTGACTAAAATTTGAGATGTGTGTCAGGGAAACGTTGCATAGGGTGTTCGGATACTAATAAAAAAATAAATTACATAATTCGTCGGTACTCTACGAGACGAATTTTTTAAGTCTAATTAATTCGTCATTAGCACATGTTTACTATAACACCACATTGTCAAATCATGGACTAATTAGGCTTAAAAGATTCGTCTCGCAAATTAGTCGCAAACTATGCAATTAGTTTCATAATTAGTCTATATTTAATACTCTATGTATGTGTTCAAACATTCAATAGGACAGCGATAAAAATTTAGTAGGGGCAACCAAACACCACCGAAGACGAGTGAGCTGGAACTGGAAGTATCACGCCCGTTCCCGATCTGTTTCCGCCTCGGAGAACGTGCTTCCCCTTCGGCGCTCCCTCGCTTTTAATTAATTAGGCTCTGTTTGGTTTCTACAGGCGCTCTTAAAATTGCTGTAACATTGAATGTTTAGACACATGTATGGAGTATTAAATATAGACTAATTACGAAACTAATTACACAACTTGCGACTAATTTGCGAGACGAATCTTTTAAGACTAATTAGTCCATGATTTGACAACGTGGTGCTACAGTAAACATATGCTAATGACAGATTAATTAGGCTTAAGAAAATCGTCTCACAAATTAGCCCCCATCTTTGTAATTAGTTTTATAATTAATCTATATTTAATACTCTTTATTAAACATTCGATGTGACATGAATTTTAGGAGCGACTAAGACCCCGTTCGCTGGTCTGAAACTTGACTGAAAAATACTATTCTGGCTAAATTGTTGTGAGAGAAAAACACTGTTCTGACTGAAAAAAGAAGCCAAACAAACCAAATATAGGATAAGCCGAACAGAGCCTGAGAACCAAACACCCCCTTAATCCGCCGGTCATCACCTGCGTTGAGCTGTGCCAGTACGGCTTTCATTTGACCGTGCACACACAGGCTATAGATGGTCCAAGACCACAGGCCTTCAAATTTTGCTCCCTGCTAGGCTGCTACAGTAAAAAAACTCCAGCAGGTCCAAGCATGAAAGCCGTCCGTCCGGAATCGAAAAGAGACGGAGATGCCCGGTGACGAAGAGAGCAGCAGATGATGCAATGGTTGTAGCGTAGGCATATTCGGGTCTTCCTTGCTTCTTTCGTTGCAGCCCGGGGGAGCGGCAGGACATGAAAGATGCGCCAGCTCGAGAAGGAAGGAGTATTTTGCTTTGGCTTTGGATGAGGGCTCTGTTTGGGTGTTCTAAAGTCGTCTGTGTTGATTAGTACGATTGAATCGTTGAGAGAGAAAAATACTGCACCAGCCGAACACTGCCGAGGCTTATTCCGCCTAACTTGGTGATTACCGCTGCTGCTGCTCGCTGTCGACTGCCTGTTTGGTTGTTTGACCCGTCATCACTGGCACTTGCTGCTGCTCCTATCCTACCTGCACCATGGACTGCCTCGCCGACTGATGAGGTCACTGGAGAAGACTCGCTCACTCGGACTCATTCCCGTTTACGGAGTACTACTACTGCCTACCGGAATGTTGCCGAGCATACGCTGTCGCTGTGACTGACAAGAGAAATAAGGCCCTTTTGGTGCAGCTCAGGCTGCATAGGCTGCGGCACTGTTTACGTTCTGTGCTGTGCGGATACTGTTTATCACCCTTCGTTTCCGATCTCACAGAGCGAGGGCCGGAGCCCGGTTAAACGGGGCCTAAAGCTGTTCATCTGCCTGTGCTTTGGTTAGGGTTGGCACTATTACTCCTACCTAGGAGTAGTACAGTAATGTCAGCAGGTTACTGTAGCGTCACTAGTCCATGGATCAGCTGGCACTGGCAGCAGCGTCAGCTGCAACCACAGCCTGCCCGTTTTCTGTGTGCGCGGACAGCTATGCTGCACTGCACACAGGAAATGCAAAGTAACGTCGGTTAAGGCCCCGTTTAGATGCAAGCCAAAATCCAAAATTTTTCAATATTTCTGGTCACATCAAATCTTACGGCACATGCATGGAGCATTAAATATAGGTAAAAAGAATAACTAATTGCACAGTTTACCTGTAATTAACGAGACGAATCTTTTAAGCCTAAATAGTCTATAATTGGACAATTTTTGTCAAATACAAACGAAAATGCTACAGTAGTCAAAAGCTAAAAATTTTCGCATCTTCAAGGTGACAGATACTATGCAAAAAAATTTTGGCTTTTGGGTAAAACTAAACGGGGCCTAAATAATTTGCTACGAGAGGAAAAACCCTGTTCATCGTACGAAAAGCAAACAGGCCAATGGTATTCTATCCTGCTCCTAGCCGGCCTACATAGAAACAGAAATTAGTGAGTGATCGAGGCACGCACAACACACGAAAAGAAAGAAACGGCGGAGGAAAATCTGTCGGCCACCATCATCATTTACAGATTAGATTAGCACCAAAATTTGTTTCCCCTAATTACATACAAAAACCAGCCACTAAACCAGGACGCCGCCGGGTCCGGCCGGCGAACAGCGAACGAATCGCAGTCGCCCGTCGGGCGTCAGCTACCACCCTACGGGACGGATCGAGACCCTCACCCTCCCTCCCTAGCCCGAGCAGGCGACGACGGCTGCCGAGGCGGCCGAGGAACGGCAGCGCGCGGCTCCTCCTGCTGCCGCGCCCGGGCCCGCCGGCGGGGTCGGCGGTCGCTGGCGCCACCACCTCCTGGATGGTCTCCAGCTTGGGCGCCCAGCGGCGGGACTTGCCGTACCCGACCAGCTCCTCGTAGTCCTTGGCGAGGCGGTCGTCCCCGCGCAGCAGCACGGCGGGCTGCTGCTCCTGCTCCGCGTCGGCCTCGTCGTCGTCGTCGACGCCCTTGCCGTCGCCGCCCGCGAGGAGGAAGTCGTCGGAGAACTTGATCTGCAGCGTGCCGGACGCCGTGCGGTGGAGCTCAAACGGCCGCCCCGCGCCGGGCTTCTTCCCTGCACCGGAGGCGGCGGCGGTGGACGATGACAGCAGCAGCAGCAGCAGCGACGAGGTGAGGGAGACGAAGGAGAGGACGGAGCGGAACAGGTGCGCGGGGAGCAGGAAGTAGGCCTCCCCGGGCTGCAGCTCCTCGCCGGCCGCCACGGCGGGGATCTTCTCCCCGATGAGCAGCGCGTCGGCGCGGCACACCAGGTGCCGCGGGTGCTCCTGCATCAGCTCCCGCGCCGTCACGGGCGGCGTGTACGCGCGCACCCGCCCGTCGCACCCCACCAGCCGCACCACCTTAGCCGGCGGCGACGGCGGGTGCGGGAAGCAGGACGCCGCGGTGCCGTGCAGGTGCAGCGCCGGGACCAGGGACTTCCACTGCCTCATCGCTGCGGTGGGAGCTGAGCGCTGGCGGAAGAGAGGCGGAGAGGGGGAGAGAAAAAGAAGGAGCTGGAGGTGGGGGCGGGTCAGTGGGGTGGTGGGTATAAGAGGGAGGGGAGAGTGGGGGCGCACGGGGCCCACCGGCGTGGTGGCAGGTTTGACTCTTTGACCGCCGGGTTTTTCTTTTTTTCTTTTCGGGTAGGGTAGAGAGAGAAAGGAAGCGGGGCGGGGGCGTGTGGTGGGCTGGCTGTCGTTGGTTGTCGATTCAATTCAAAGATGCGAGGCTGTCAGTGAGTCGGTCGGTCGTGCCCACGTGTGGGGGTCGACCGCACCAGGCTACCGTGCCCGTGCGACCATGGACGGGCATCATACGGCTGGGACGGAATTGGAAACCTCTCTTCGGCCCTTCCTCCATGGCTGGCGCCACGGCCACGAAAGATGCATTTTTTTTTCTGTGTGTGACGATGAGAAGTGTGCTAGAGGGACTTCACTCACGTCTCTCTTCGCAATCTTTTTTTCACGTGAACCGCGGTTTAATTACCTAGTTTTTTCTGCCGGCGCGCGTAGCAACCTCGTGCTTGCTTGTATTCTATCTGCCTAGATTTTTGGCCGGTGGCGCGGATCGAAACGCACGTCAACACGTGTTTCTTGGCTGGGTTTCTAGTGGCTGGTTTTTTTACCCTGTCCAACACTGTGGGCGCGCGTATGAACTCTATGGGCGACGCGCTGCTGCTGCCGGTTTTTCGTTCGAGCACACAAATATCACATTATAGTAGGCCCTAGCCAGGTCCATCAATATTGGCATGCATAGGAACTTTGTGCATGCCACGACGCCATCGGCTGGATTTCTATTCACGCACATAGAAACTTACCTCTTCACATGTTTCTCAAGGTGTGCTAGAGGGGGCTTCGCCTACACCTCTCCTCATAAGTTTCTCGAGGTGTGGCCGGCCTAATAAGCTTTTCCACGGTAACGTATAGGAATTCCGTGCTTTTGAGGGCCTTATATGGCCGGATTTCTGGTGTTGAGCACCGGAACACATCTCTTCGTATGTTTCTCGTGTGCCTCGGTCTAACTAGCTTTTTGTTGGCGCGCATAGGAATTTTATGCATCATGCTAGCCCTGTTGGTTTCCGGCCTGTTCGAGCACATGAAAAATCATCACAACACACTCCAACTAGCACTATGTTGGCACATATATAGAAATTTTGTGCATGCTGCTACGATCCAGCTGTCATCGATCAATCGTGCTAATTTTTTTTATCTTCGTCGAGGGTGACACTTAGGTGTGTCATGGCTTAACCGGTTCTTTCATTAGCACGCGTAGGAACCATGTGCTTGCTCGTGTTCTATCTGGATGGATTTTTTGGCCGATGGCGCAGACCGAAACGTACGTCTTCATGCGTTTCTTGACTGGATTCGTAGTGCCGGTTTTTTCTCGAGCGCGCCCGTCCAACCAGCTTCCAGTGGGCGCATGCATGAACTCTGTGCGTGACATGCTGATACTGCTGGCTTTCTGTTCGAGCAGATGGAAAACACATTACATGGGCGCTCCAACCAGCTCTGTGTTGGCCTACATAGGAATTGTGCGCGCGCTGCGATGGCATTGACTAGCTTTGTGTTCATGTATGTAGAAACTTACCTCTTTACATGTTCCTCTAGGTATGCTAGAGGGGCTTCTCTAAGTGCTGGAAGCAATCTTGCAATTCCATGGACCACAAAAGATAACAAATGTATAATAAGAACTAGCATATTGCCACACTAGAATAAGTACCGCTCTGCTCACTACTCGGTAGTGTAGGTGTAGGAATAATATGTGGTCAAAGTTCCAAACTGTTGTTGAACAACCTCGAAGCATACAGTTTTGGTAGTATTTGTGAGACTATCGAGTACCGGACCCTTGCTGCGAGTAAAACCTTCTAGAACATGCATGAGAGCTTGAAAAAGCAAGCGAACCACCGCCACTAGCTAAGTCGACACTCAACCGCCAGTCTAGCCATGCTTGGGGTCCAAATTAAAATGAACAGGAAAAGCTAGCGGACCGATCGAGTGGTTTGCAAAATGTGTTCTCTGACCAGTGACCGCCGCGATCATGCTCAATCATCACTCTGCATGCAACCTGCACGCAGCCGGCGGCTCTCGTCACTTGCTTCCAAAACATTCGTCAATGAGCGCAGTGATAAAAAGGCTGTTTGTTTGTTAGGTCGGGTCGTTGGGCCGGCAAGTCCACCAATCATGCCTCGTCAGCTCGACCGGTACCAGCTATTACTAGTACTTTACTAGCCAGTTTATCTATGTCTAGCTTAGAGCAGCTCCGAGAGTATTCTAAATTTTCCCCCCAAAATCTCTATGTTTTTTAACTTCTAAAAATATATTAGAAGAAAAAAAGAAGGTCATTTTCTATAGTACCTAATATTTCACTTGTAAAAAATTAAAATTTGATCATCTTCTTCCTGAGAACAAGCCCTTTCACTACTGGATTCAGGTTCTTTGTCGAGTGCCTGAGGCACTCGGCAAAGACCAAATTGCACTTGGCAAAGCCTTTGTCAAGTGCGGCACTCGGCAAAGAACACACGGCAAAAAATTGATCGGCAAAGCCCTCTTTGCCGAGTGTCTTTTATCAGGCACTCGGCAAAGGCTTTGCCGAGCGCCCCGGGGGCACTCGGCAAAGAAAAGCGACCATCACGGCGCCGGCCCCGTTGACGGTCGCTTTGCCGAGTGCCAACCCTGCAGGCACTCGGCAAAGATTTTTTTTTAAAAAAAAATTCTTTGGCGAGTGCCCTCTATCCGATCCTTGGCAAAGATGTTTTATTTTTTTTTCTAAAAATTCTTTGCCGAGTGCCCCCGGCCGGCGCTCGGCAAAGTTTGAATTTTTTTTAAAAAAAATTCTTTGCCGAGTGTCCTCTGGCCGGCACTCGGCAAAGTTTGAATTTTTTTTTTAAAAAAAATCTTTGCCGAGTACCATGGTCATGGCACTCGGCGAATTTTTTTTTAATTTTAACACTTTTTCGAAACTAGTTTTAAATCTAACGCTCTCGGGTTTTTTAAAACTAACACTTTTGGTCGCGCCTATTGCCCTGGCGCGGCCAAATGCCTGTGTCGCGCCATGCATGGTGACGCGGCAGAGGGCTGACGTGGCGGTGACCAGAAGCGCTGACCGCTGACGTGGCGGGGCTCTGCCACGCCACTGATCATGGCGCAGCAGTGCGCCATGCTCGGTGGCGTGGTAGAGCTGGGTATAACCTCCGCCGCGGCCAAGCCCGCTGCCCGAGCAGCAAAGCGGCCTAGGTGTCGCTCCCGCTTCAGCCCGTCGCCAAGCACGCCGGCCGTCGCGCCACGAACGGCGGCAGCCCGGCCCTCCATTGCCGCCTCCCTCCCTTCCCTTCCTTCCCCGGCCACCTCCCTCCCTCCTCGTCCTAGTTTAAGGTAATGACGCGCATTTTATTTTCGTTTGAATGGTGGATAGGATATTATGAATGTGAGTTAAGGTTAGTAGGAAAATTATGTTTGGGAACTATGGTGAAGATATTAGTTTGATTTTATCAATGTTGAGGTTAATTATGTAGTTAGAAGTATGTTTGCCATGTATATTTTTGTTGCTATAATTGTTGTTTATAATATTTTAGTTGCAATGCAAATGATTACATTTTACATTAATTTGCGTTGTTTTGATTGATGTTTAATTTGAACCGTTTTATTAGATGGAAGACAGGTTTCGGGAGCAGTTATGGTGAAAACGGGGTCGTCCTAGAGAAATGTACCCCGACGAGTCTAGCAAAGATGCCCCAATCCCTCCTGAACTCCCTGTCCCTAATTGTGACTGTGGTCATCCGGCCGACGTGTTTCAATCGAGACATCCGGACAAAGCGGCTCGTTGCTTCTACACGTGCAGTCGTTTTAAAGTAAGTAATTGTTTCCGTATATTTTCTTCTTCATTTGTATTACTAGGTTACTAATATTTTGTTGAATTTTTGTTGTGTAGGCCCATGAGAGGTGCTTTTTCTTTCAGTGGATCGACAGTGCAGACAAGTTTGACCCCAGGTATCTCCTTTTCGACGATTGGTGGAGAGGGCGACATCCACGAGAGCACTTCGAGCGGTGGGTTCCACCTCCCCCTGACCCCCTCCAATGACGGCTAAGGAGAAGCACTTAGCTGCAGTTAGACGACTCGAGGAACCTCCTCTATGCCATTGTAGAGACCGAGCCGTGATAAACCCTGACAATACGTTGAAGTTTGTGTCCAAACAAGCATGAAGTAAGTGCAAAGTGTATGTGTTGAAATGTTGAGCTATATGTGTCATGTACTAATGTCACGTTATTTAGGTGTATTCAATGGCAAAGTGTCGTTTCAAGGAGTGGTTGTATGGTCCTAAGAACAAATGGCCCAAAGAACCTCCAAAAGCAAAACAAAAGAAGAAAGAAAGGTTAATTTACAAAGCACCACCAGTCAAGTGCGAATGTGGTGTTAATTCTAACTATGGTCTAGTCCCTTCGGAGCTTGGAATAGGCCATTATTGTGGCCATATGGTTGAGTACGAAGACGTTCGTTATTTTTGTGGTAAACATGAAATCGTATTTTGTTTCTTTTGCTAAGACATATATGATATAATATTTCTTTTGAACAGAGCACTAGGAAATGCAGGTGGGAACGTTACGATGGTCAAGCTAAGTTCTTGGATGAACTGAAGAAGAGGCAACTAATTGCAAGAAAGAGGAGATATGGACCTGACTACGTCAACATATTCGTTAAACATCACAAAGAAAAGATGCGTGAGTTTGCTAGACAGCGCGGTATTTGTAACCCGATCGATGTTGGGCTTAACAAATGGGGATTGGAGAGACGGATGACGTTAGAGGAGGAGAGGGCAAGGAAGGAGGCAAGGGAGGAGACAAGAGTACAGATGCAGGTCTTGAACGAGCATGTTGCTGCATTATGTGCCAGTGAGTGTTTGAACGCCTATTTTCGTTGCCTAATTTTAAATGTAATATAATCATGTTGCTAACTGATTGCATTTTATACATGAAGGGATTGGATGCAGCGAGGAACATGCTGCAGAGGTGGCTCATGCAAGGTACGAGGAAAAGAAGTTAGATGAGCACAGAAAGTGAGCTGGTCGCACCGTTGAATCACCGATTGTGTTGTTTGATGAGGGGGACGAGGATGAGGACGACACTGCTAGACTTAGTGAGCTAATTGCTATAGCAGGGGCGGGCTTGTAGGCGGACGAGGATGAGGACGACACTGGCAGACTAAGCGAGCTCATCGCTCTAGCAGAGGCGGGCTTGCAGGCGAAGGAGGATGAGGACGACACTGGCATACTGAGCGAGCTCATCGCTCTAGCAGAGGTGGGCTTATAGGTGGAGGAGGATGACAACGCGTTATTCACTCAGGCCACAGCGGCCGCAGATGAAGCGGAGGCCGCTTACTACAGGCAATAGGCAGGTCAGAACAACGTAGGTGAGCCTAGCCACAGCAATAGGGTTGTGGTTGAGGATTGGTACTCGGACGATGAGTTGCTTACTCAGTATGCTTCTGACTGAGGGTTTTTGATTGCACCGTCTGTTAGTTCCATGCTTTATTAATGATCAATGTAGCCATGTAGTAGAAATTCTATTGTGTTGTCTTATATTCTATTTGAACTACTGATGTATTGTACCCATGTATCATGTACTCGGATTACCCATGATCGATCTTAAGTGATCACATCAGTTTGTATCATGCGTTCAAAATTTCTAAAACAAATATAATCATTTGTCGCGCCATAGCCCACGGTGCGTCTGTGCTGTACAAAACTACAGAACTACAGGCGAAGGTGGGCTTACAGGCGGAGGTGCTATACAAAACTACAAGTGTTGTACAAAATGAACATAAAGCAAATAAATGGACGATAAGTTGCCATACAACATTTTCAATGGTTTATGAGTCTACAAGTTTTCGACGACAATATTCGTTCGATATAAGTTCGACGTAATGAACTAAGTCCCACGACGTAATGAACCTCATCATCCGGTACAAGAAGGGGGTCGTCGTACTCCACATCAAGAAGGGGGATCAGCTGGTGCGGCGTGGGAGGGGCCATCCTGTTACAAAATGATAAACAAAGGGTTGGAGTATTCAAATTAACAATTTTCAGATTAACATTATGTAGCATTGCAAAATTTGAACTACTTGTTATGCAATACGAACACAATATGAAATCACCTGCTATCTTCTATGCCGGCTAGCCTTGTGGCCAGATTGTTTGCAAACGGAGCAAAGATTCCTGCCACGGGTCTCATTGAAGTCTCCCCCGCCGTACATGTCTTCGCCGTACCCTCTCATAGCGTCCATGTCCCCCTTCAGTCGCTTCTTCTTCCTCCTACCCTTCCCTACCTTCATTAGATCCGGATGTGGCATGTAGTCATAACCATTATAAGGTGGCCACTATGTTGGGTCAAGGTATGGCTCGAAGCTCATCTCCTAAATACTAACGGTGTTTGAACGGAGATACAAGGGTGACATATATGGCAGATCCTCATAGTTGTATCCACGAACCCTGCAGGCCGTGATCATATGAGAGCAAGGGGCATGCATGATCTGAGGGACGTTGCAACTGCACTCTACCTTTTCAAGATCAACTCGGTTGTTTCGTCCACCATAACGTTCGCCGCCCAGGCTTGTGCCACCCTTGCCCCGTACACTAAAGATATGGCGGCGGGGTCCATACGGCTCGGTGGTGTGCTGCTTGGCCAATTCCTCGGCCTCCTTCAAATGTTCAGCTCCAGCCTTGCCAAAATGCCCCTGCTCAGCTATATTCCTCTACGCAAGCTCTCACCTCTTCACAAAATATTCGTTGCACTTATGAAAGGAGAACTCAACAATTCCAGACACAGACAACGATCGAACTCTGGTGAATACACGGTTGAAGGACTCCGAGGAGTTAGTGGTCATGATGCCATACCTGAAACCCCCCTCGTCATATGCTAAAGCCCACTGAACCTTCTGTTCCATCTGCGCCTCTAACCAAGCCTTTCCCACTGCATTTACCATCTTGTCTAGTTCTCTCTTTGTCTCCTTGAACTGGTGCTCTGTACGTACACAACATAGAGCCTTTACCTTGTCACATACCTCCTGCTTCCGCTGACGCCACCAGAAATTAGCGGCAAAGTGTCTCATGCACCATCTATGTACTAGAGGTGGGAACCCATCTATATGCTCAGCTGTAGCATTAAGAAGCCATGTATGACGGTCGGAGATCAAACACATAGTGCGAGTTGGGCCAAGCACTTGCACACGTAGAAGCCGCATGAACCATGACCATAATTCATTGTTCTCTCCCTCTACCAAAGAAAATGCCACGGGTACTATCTGGTCCTCAGGATCAACAGCAGCAGCCATCATCAAGGTGCCCCTGTACTTTCCTGTTAGGAAAGTGCCATCAACAAGTACGACTGGCCGACAAAACTGGAATGCATGTTTCGTTTGTGCAAATAACCAGAACACATGATAGAGGACATGCCTCAATGGGTCCCGAAAAAACATCCCTCCGGTGTCCACAAACCATTTCAAGCTAGGGTTGTAATAATGCATTGCACATAAGATGCGGGGCACCCTATTGTATGCTTCCTCCTAAGTACCCCATCGAATTGCCAGAGCAATTTGCTTAGCACGCCAAGCCTTTTCGTATGTCACATCGTACCTAACGAATCTAGATATGGACTATTGTAAAGAAGACACTGAGATGTCGTTATTGTCATCAATGAGCCCCAATATACGAAGGGCAAGGTAACGTGCAGTGAGCTGCTGATGATTTTCCTTCCCCCTATTGTCTAGGCAAGTGTGGGGTTCAACAACTTTAGTTATCCTCCACTTGCCATCACTCTGTCTCCTTTGTGCATTTAACCTCCACAGACAACCGTTTTTGCATATCAAGTGGTACCTCAACTCCTGGTCCGAATGAGTGACGGTGTACGGTCTATGGTGGTACACAGCATAGTCCTAAAAGAAGAGTTTCATCTCTGACATTGTGTTGAATATCATCCCCTTCCTAAGGGTTTTTGTCTTATGGTTCTACAATGAATTCCTACACATCTGAAGACCGGTATCACAAACTGCCATATCCATCATGCTGACATCCCTATAGTTCGGAACGCCCCTGAAAGGTACGTTCTTGGACCTTAGTTGCTCAAGCCCAGTCGCTGTGTAGGTGGTGGTGGAACATACTACTGCGCTTCGCTAATTCTAGCCCATGAATCATAGGGGATATCATCTGCAGCCAAATCTGTGACTAGTCTACTCTGAGCATGGACAACTTGCAAAACCTCAGTTGGTACTAGTAATAGCATAGTATGTACCGGTACTGGCATGGCATCAGCCGTTGTTGCCATAGCATCTGTACCTCCTTGGTCATCATCAGAATCATTTGAATCACTGCTAACTACATCACTGATCCTGTCCTCCTCCTCCTGCTCCTCCTCTTCTCGTTCGAACTCATTCACATCGAAGTCATTGCTTATACTGCCTACTGCAGTTGAATGAAACTGCTCCTGCATCAACTGACTATCCAAATCCATGTTATCCTGAGTTGCTTCCCCTTCGACCCCTAATTCTTTTTTATTGCCTCCAAAACCATCAATGGATGGGCCGTCCTGAACACCATGCATCCTGTACCCATTCTCCACCACCACCTCAGCCATGGGCACATTGGAACCTTGGAGAACCCTAGTGTAGCGGGACCAGTGAGCAGGGTCGCGCAAGGGCATGAGGACATAGTGTGCCCTAGTCTTCTCAGTATCAAACCTCCCCTTTAGTGTGAAATCACCACCAAACTTTGTATTCAAACGGACAGAAAGGTCGTTGAAGCTAGGAGGTTCATCAAACCATTCCAATTCTTCTTCCATATCCTCAAACATACCATCCTCTCTCCTAACACTTCCTCCATACAAAACTCTAACACAACAATCCATCTGTAGAAGCATTTCAAGAAACTTCATTAAGTCGTCGAAATCATCGTACGTAATGTCCATACTAACATTAATATATTTTCTAACTATCACTATACTAACTAATCAAATATTAACATCTATACAAGGCATACTATAACTGTACTAACTAAACTACCTAACTTTACTACCTATACTAACTTATTATATTACGTATACTAACTAACTTTACTAACTATACTAACTATACTTTAATAATTTTACTAACTTTATTAACTGTGCTAACTATATTAGTGGAGTACCTCGTTGCAGCGCGCAAGACCGGGCCGGGAGGCACGGGCGTAGGGCAGCCGTCGTATGTGACCGGAGGTTCTAGCCAGAGGGGGAGGCGCGCCGACGTGCGGGCGCGGTGGCCGCACCCGGCGGCCGGTGGCCTGGCTGCCTAGCTAGAGCGGGTGGGCAGACGTGGCTGGCTTGCTAGAGCGGGTGAGCTGGCTGGCGTGGGCGGCCGCGGCCACAGTAGACTGCGTGCACGGCCACGGGCAG
Source organism: Miscanthus floridulus (assembly GCF_019320115.1). Classification (NCBI taxonomy): domain Eukaryota; kingdom Viridiplantae; phylum Streptophyta; class Magnoliopsida; order Poales; family Poaceae; genus Miscanthus; species Miscanthus floridulus. The sequence goes on from NC_089588.1 coordinate 91,336,242, forward strand.
GCGCTGGTGAAGGCGGGCACGGTGGCCAGGCTGCTTTGCTGTGCTGCTCGAAGAACGGCGACTGCTCGGGCACGCGGGCCGCGGCGGAGGTTATACCTAGCTCTGCTGCGCCATGGATCAGGGCGTGGCACTGCCGCGCCAAGATCGGTGGCGTGGCAGAGCCCTGCCACGTCAGCGGTCATCACTTCTGGTCGCTGCCATGTCAGCCCTCTGTCGCGCCACCATGCATGGCGCGGCACAGGCATTTGGCCACGCCAGGGCAATAGGCGCGGCCAAAAGTGTTAGTTTAAAAAAACCCGAGAGTGTTAGATTTAAAATTAGTTTCGAAAAAGTGTTAAAATTAAAAAACAATCCACTCGGCAAAGCTAGAAAAATAGTTTTCCGAGCGCCCATTTTTCTAGCTTTGCCGAGTGCTGTGACCATGGCACTCGGCAACGGGGTCCTTTGCCGAGTGCAACACTCGGCAAAGTGACCCAAAACGGCAATTTTTAATTTTTTTACATTCCATCATGACAAATAAATTCATACAAACATATATCACATATATATCTCATCCATCACATATATATCTCATTCATCACATATATATCTCATCCATCACATATATATCTCATCCATCCACACATCCATCTGCACATATCACATCCATCACAATATATATCACATATATAATAATAAGTGCTCAAGTCCATCCAAATAAATCCACAAGTCCATCACAAGTCCATCAAAGTCCACAAGTGCATCACAAGTATATCACAAGTCCATCACCAAGTGAACAACAAATGAAAAAAATACAACGCACTCATCTTGGCCACTATGACTGTGGTGAAGGCCCAGCTCCATCATTCGGAGGTGCATGAGGTGGATTATTCGAACCACCGTCAGATGGAGACTGCACAAAGGATAAAAGATTGCATGTGAGACAAGATTATTTGGATAGCTAATCTAGGAAGGTAGAGGCCATACAAGCAAAGCACAAGCGAAAGTAAAAAACTTTCATACTCACAGGAGTGGCTGCAGTTGCAGAACGCGGAGGCGGAGGTGGAACCAACAACCCAGCTAGCAGAGAGAAGGCCACACGTTGCCCAAGGCCTTGTAGGAACTCTGTAATGTCCGTCAGCCTCTGTGCCTGGGCCTACCGCTCAGCCCGCTTGGCCTCTAGCTGGGCCGCCATCCTCTGCTACCCGGCCTCCAGCTCCTGACGTTGCCTCATTTCTTGTTGTAGCCGGACCTGCAATATTTCACACCAATGTTTTAGTAATGCAAAGCTAATTAAGGTGTGTAAAGATCAATGTATGATGAGTAAAATAGGAATAACCTCGAGTGCGTTGACCCGGTGTTGTGCAACGATCGACCGTGTGCGAATTTTCGGGCTCTCGCTCGTGCTCCGTGCTCGGATCTGGGAGAGAGAGGGAGTAGAGGCTGTGTCGATGATGCCGTCGCCAAGCTAGAACCGCCCATGCTTCTTACCTTGGCCCACCCTCATGACGGCCTCTCCATCGAAGTCCTAGGTGCTCGGATCATGGTCTGGCCCATGGAGCGACCTCGCCACCTCAGTGTACTCACTGATGCGGGAGTGGACGCTTGGGTTCGTGTATGCCTCGGACGGGTCCTCCAGGTTGAAGGAGACGTCGGATGTCGCCTTGACCTTGTGGGCCATACACCATGCCTGGAAGTTCGAGCAAGCCTGGCCACTATGTGACGCCAACTGCGAGAAAGACAACACGATGATTAGAAATCAGGCAGAACTGAGTGTCACAATAGATAAATGAATTCGCGTACCCATGCTTGTTTGTATCTAGCGAGGCTGTGGCTGCCTTGATTTTGTGCTGGACCTTGCATCTGCAAACGATGGTCCCGGGCATCCCTGTGCATCTTGAGGTACTCCTCTGTGAACCACCTCTCCACCATCATCGCCCAGCACTCGGGATACGCTTAGCACCACTAGGGAATCATCTACACGTCATCAAGTATTGGACATATAAGAAGATCAAATTAAACCAACTTAATCTCAAAACGAATCAATATTGATGTTCTTCATTTACCTCAAGGTACTACTCCTGGGTCAGCTGCATCTCTCTTGCGTCTTTCTTGGTTTTCCTCTCTCCAAGCTTCAACCCGTAGTAGGTTACGATGGCCTGGATGCACACCTCGTGATGCATGTCGGTGACGAGTTTTTTACAAGCTTTGGTAGTCACCTGCTCCGCCCTAGCCTCAAATCCCTCCTTGCATCTGTAATAAGTCTGCATACAAAAGCGATGTATCCATTCATTATTTCAAGAAAAGTCCAATGAATGCGACGTATTGAGCAATGTTGTGCAAGGGAGACTTACCCAAAACTCTGCCTTCACTCGTGTCGCCTTGTTGGGGTACTCCGCATCGAGGGCGACGGTGTAGTGGTCAAATGAGTAGGCCAGCTCCATCTTCGATGCGTACATGACAATGTCGGGGAAGTGTTGCCTGCACAGAAGACCTAGGATGTCGTTGACTAGCCGTGCGCTACCGCCCGACACAACCACCCAGTTCCTGCACAAGTGATTAAGAAAAATTATTAGTTTTTTTCATCATATCATATGAAGTAATGGTGATAACATATAAAGTTACTTACTTTTGCCCTTCGGGGTGAATCACTGGGCGTTGGTGAGGAAGCGGAACCTGTGGGAGGCTCACGGGACCTCTCAAGTAGACACTCGAAGAGGAGTCAGAGGAAGCGGAATCCGTGCCTGCCGCCTCCCACTCATCATCCTCATGCGGCCCCTCCTCCTCGTCCGTCTGTCAAACCAGCTCCTTGTCCGACTCGTCCACGGGCGCCACCTCCTCCTCTAGCTCCTCCTCATGCAGCGTGGGAGGAGATGGCTCCCTCCTACGACTGGCGGTCCTCCTCCTCCTATCCAATCCCTCCACCACCCCTCCGCCTCCTCCTGCAGCCGATGTGGTCTTTGGTAAATCGAGTTCACGGACCTATGACGGTCGCTCGCCATTTTTGTTCAATCACCTGCAATTAAAAAGAAAAACAAGACGTAATTAGAAATAGGTGCAAAAATGAACAAAACATAATTACAAAAAACATAGTAATACATGTATTAGAAATATATGCAAAAATGAACAAAACATAATTACAAAAAACATAGTATTACATGTATTAGAAATAATCTTCATGATTGAGATTAGCTGGATCATAGGTCTCGTCATCACTATCAACATTGT